>NW_023331118.1:0-50597 GCF_011100685.1 Canis lupus familiaris | reverse complement strand
TTCCTTCCTTCTTCTTCTTTTGTTTCATCAAAGACAGGAAAGATGGATAAGGACAAGATGTACATAGACATTATTGTTAGTAAAGAGAGATTATTCCTGCCCAAGTCACAGGATAATGGAAACCCAACCTTAGCACAGACGGCAGTCAGTGTGATGACAAAGAAAATACAATTTGATATTAAATGTAGGTATTTTTTTCCTACAAATAAAACATTTTAAAAGTAGTAGACCTTTCTAAAATTAGGAGGTCACCCTTTAAAATGTATGAATATAATTGACAATTAAATGATCCATGCAATTAATAAATTTTATTGTCATTTTTTACTCTCTGTTAAATAAATCCCAAAGTAGTTTTAAAATAAGAGCAAAATAAAATAAAGTGAAATAAAAAGAGCAGATATTTCTATAAAAGTCAGAAATGCCATTGTCTACATGTATCCTCCGAGACTGAGTCTAGTTAAATTTTGTGATCCTCATGATCATTTAATTATTCATTTATAAAGCACCCACAAAAAATATGCTGTATAGTTTCACATAAATCACAATTTAATGGGAGTGGGGTGGATAGGAAAATAATCACTTATAACCAACTATAGATGCTATTAAATGTCTACATAGTAGGAGATTGTGTGGAAAATAAAATGTTGAAAATAGGAGTGCATTGTCTCTACCTTCAGGGATGCTGCAGAGAAGAAAGAAAGATGACCTGGTCCAAACCCTTTGCAAACAGGCGAATTACAGCCCTCTGGTAATCACACATGTGTGGTACTTGGTACTGGGAGGATTCTTAGATTTGAAAAGCTTTTCCAAGATGTGCCTAGTCTCATCAGGACTGTTGTGGAGAATAAACATGGTATTTAAGATCAACTACTTGAGAAATGTAATATAAACTATGCAATTACCAGGGTACAACTTGTAGATGTTTCATGAATAAAACAGTTCCCTTTGTGTAATTGGTGACCTACGTGCATCACTTAGGGATCACAGATGTTAAAATCAAACCAGAAAACATCGTAATACAGCAAGAAACAATCTGGAGGGCAATGTGGGGCATCCTGTACTTCTCCATGCTTTTTCACCTGTGTTTCACCTTTACTGTTACTTTTGAAAATTTGAAATTATTAGTATGCTCTGGTATTGGCTAAGAGTTCCAATTTTTGTGAGATTTAACTATCTCAGGTTGTGAGTTATCTGAGGTTGGTAATCTGGTTTGAAGGAGAGGATTATAATACTTGTTTTAAAGCTGCTGAGTGAAGCAATTACTCTGTATTTACATAGATTGTATATTCTGGGGTATTGTAATGGAAGGATTAATGGAGATTACAGAACTTAATACTCCAAGTCTTTCCACTTCTTGACACTTTCACTGTAGTATAAATAGCATGCGTGCCTAAGAGGAAAGCAAACCTTATGTGGAATAGGTACATATCAGTTATCTGGGAAAAAGAGATGAGACTACATTGTCACTTCTCATTTCCTGTGCCATTTTTATTAGTTTACTGGGTTATTAGGTGGGCCAATAAAGGGTACTCAACAAATAAATGAGATATATGGATTTATATTTTAGGGGAATATATTTTGCTTGATGTAGAGAACAAACTGGAGAAGGACATAAGCAGAGGCCAGGAGAACAGGTGGCAGGGTTGGGGGTGGAGGACTGTTGTTATTGAGGGGGACACTAATACAGGATTTACATATTGATAGCAGTGAGAGGTGCTGAGAGATCGGGCAGATTAGCAAACTGTCTACGTCAGGATTATAAATAAGAGTGAGGCTCAGGATGAATGTATTTGTCTTCCATAAGTAATATCTGTAGACAAGAGGGAAAGGAGTTATTTTTTTTTTTTTTTAAGATTTATTTATTTATTCATGAAACACACAGAGAGAGGCAGAGACACAGGCACAGGGAGAAGCAGGCTCCATGCAGGGAGCCCAATGTGGGACTCGATCCCTGGTCTCCAGGATCACACCTTGAGCTAAAGGCGGCGCTAAACGGCGGAGCCACCCAGGCTGCCCTTGAAAGGAGTTTTAAGAAGAGTTCTAGAATACCACAATTTGTTTTGTTTGTTTTTTTCACTTTCTCCCCCCCCCTTTTCCCTATAATCCACTGGTATAGAGAATGGGGAGAGGGTGTTAGGATACCTGTCCTGTGGAGCTAGTCTAGGAGAACGCCTCCGAAATGTTAATATGCACATGACCTGTGCCCATCAAACATCTCTTTGGCTGAAAAGAAGGTATTCTCAATAGCCGAACTCTTCTGTGAGGTCATCTAAAGCTGTATCAATCACTTAATCTCTTGGCAAGTGCCTAAAATTGCAAGCTTGTGGGAGAGACTGATGCATAAGGGAATAGGACACTTCTCCTGCAGAGCCAGGGGGAAGTCATATCAAGACTACAATTTCAAGGAGGCGCCTGGGGGGCTCAGTTGGTGAAACAACTGCCTTAGGCTCAGGTCATGACCCCAGGGTCCTGGATCCAGCCTCAGGTCTGCCTCTCTGCTGGGCCCCTCTCACTCTCCCTCTGCTGAGCTCTCCCTCTCCCTCTCTCTCTCTCTCTAATAGACAAATAAAATATATAATTGTATTATATATATTTTTATTTATTTATTTATTTATTTATTTATTTATTTATTTATTTATTTATTTTTTAAGAATTCCAATACAGAGAATTTTAGTATAAATAAGAGGTGAGGGAAAACAGGGAGAGCCCACCAGGGCTTCCATAACTGCATACTCTTTAAAAACCGGCATTACTGGCAAAGAGTAGACCACCCCGGCAGCCCAGGGGACCGATGCAGGGATGCAGAGCTGGGCTCCTGGGGCTCCTCTCCCCCCAGGACTGACCTAGGTCAGGGACAGGGAAGGAGGCCCCGCTGATGCAGGGGCAAAGTGGGTCAATGTTCTTGGCAGTGACTGAGGACAGGCCGAGGCCCGTGGCCACTGTCCCACAGGCCTGGGGGCCCATTGGGGGGTGCTGTGTGCACCCTCTGAGTACGTGCATGGAGGTGGGGCACCCCGGCAGCTCCTGGCTGGGCTCAGTCTTGCTAATAAATGATCAGTGAGGTCAACCGGTAGGATCAAGGTCAGGGGGCAGGACCGGGGTCAGGGATCAGGGCCAGGCTCGGGACCGGGGAACCCAGCGGAGGGAGCTGGTGTCTGCGACTGCGGGGAGCTGGCTGGGCCCGGGCGGAGCTGGGCTGCTCAGGTGGTAAAGAGGATGCAAAGGGCCAGGATGGCCTCCTTGAAAATGACAGCTGACGTCCCTATGGAGAAATACCGGACCGAGAAGCCACCTGACTCTCAGGGCCTAAGTAAGAGGTAATTCCCTTCAGGGATTATGAAGAAGAGATGGAGAAAATTCAGGGAAATGAGAAAGGACTAGAAGAAAACTCAAATTCATGGACAATATGTCCATGCTAAAGGGAAGGAAATCCTAACCAATGTAGATGTAAGATCAAACACTTTGCTTATATTGGACAGGAAAAAATGAAGTAACCAAAATTATGAAAAATAATAAATACATAAGATATCCAACCTCTGTTAGTAAATACCCAAAGACAGTAAGGCATTGTCAGCAACATTTTCAAAGTTTACAATTCAATTTAAAGGTAATTATGGATAATATTATGAAAACATGTTTTTTTTAAATAAAACATTTTTGACGTATTATTTGACATGACTTTTATACTAGATTACAAACTCAAGAATGAAATAATGAAATACAATGGATAAAAAAATGATACCTTTTCTAAATAATTGAATTTACCTCTTCTAAATAATTGAATTGCATGAACAAAGAAAAATCTAAAGAATTGTTTTGCATGGTAGTATAAGGTTTAATTGAATTACCAAAAAATGAATATATAGTAGAAACACTTTATAATGGCAAGCCAACAGATTTATATTAGGAAAAACTAATTGGATGGTCTATTGATTAAACCAACTGAAGTCAAATTCTCTTAAATTCCTTCCTATGCAGAGAGAAATTAGAGCACTCTAATTATAGAAAGAATTTTCTAATATAGAGAGTGATTTAAAAACGAGAGGTATACTTCTCAATTTTATCTAATTGTAAAAAAGCAAACCAATAGCAATGCAGAAAAAAATAAAAGATAAAGCCACGGCAAAAAAAAAAAAAAAAAAAGCAAAAAAACAAAAACGTGTGGAAGAAGTAAATATAAAGGTACTAGCATATTAATTATTAACATACATGTAAAGTGTGTGAAATTTCATCATTATTAATTTTCTGATTTTATAATTGCATTGTACTTAAAAATCTGGAGCAAAGTAGATGCTCAGTAGATTATAGTGATGATGACAATGGTGATCATTATAATTGCTCTATGATATTTTCTTAAAAGCAACTTCATATATACACATGCATATACAAATGTACATAAATACACATTCATATAACATAAAATAAAATAGTCAATTAAGGCAAAAAATATGTGTAATGAGTGAGAGGGCATGATTTTGTTTATATTTATTAAAGCTTTAGAGAAAAGATTATGTGGTAGAAAACTGATGGAGGAAAAGTCAGCAATTTTCCAGGATAATGAATGTAGCACACCAGAGAACAAGAAAAATGAGTATAAATGAAGAATTCATTTCAGGGATTTGAGTATTAATGTATGTTTTGTGCTTTTTAGGCTTGTTTCATTGAATGGATTCACAAAATAATAGATTTTCTTATAAACCACGTAGAAAAAATTGAGGAAGTATTTTTCCCCAATCAGTTTATAAACAAGTGACATCATTACAAAGGCAAAGAAAAATAATATCAAATTGTATGTGTGTGTGTGCGTGTTCGTGTGTGTGTGTGGCAACTATTAGAGATATATTTAATCCTCTCAACAAACCAAGAAGCAGCCATTAGTATCCTGATCTCACAGATGAGGGAACTGAAGCTCGGAGTTTAATAGCTTCAAATATATAGACTGATGAATGGAACATCTAGAATGTGTACTCAGGAATGCTTCACTCCAAAACCTTTTTGTGATATATGGCCCATTCTACCCACAATTTTCACACAAATGTATGTTCCAAGGCATTTGTTGTCACAGATTATATGGCCTTGATATAATTTCCTGGCTTAGCTACCCACTGGGCAGACATATTCCTTAATAAAGGAATTGTCTACTGGTTAAAATGTACTTTTTAAGAAGTTTTCAGAAGTGCTCATACAAGAGTTTCATCTTAGAAATTTAAGATTTGCTATGAATCTGAAAACGTCTTATTTTAACTGAGCATGACCCTAATGATTTAGCAGCTTTTTTCCTCTTTCAGGCTGTCATTTGTCCCTTGAACCTTGCTATTGAAGTCATGTTCTTTTCTATAACTCCTTATACAGCAGTTATTCACATCCTTTTATCATATCTATCATCTATCTATTTCTGTATCTATATGTGTATTTACATGTGTTTGGTTATGAATACATATGCAATGTTCCTCAGTAGTCTTTCCCTATATATTGTTTGATTATAACTTTCTGAAGCTGCAACATTCAGAGGTCAATAGGGCATTCCATAATTTTAATATTCTTTTTTTGTGAAGCCCGTACTTCCCACTCACATTTACCCATTTTGCACCGCTTTGATCTCTGGATTTATATGTCTGTTTCTGCTTTGTTGGTTAGTGTCCTTAGATCAGACACAAAAGAATTTATTACTCAGAGTATCAGCGTTTTAACCAGTTTATAAATCTCAGTCCCCACAGATATATCCAAAATATCAAATATATCCAAATTACACATGTACACATAGTGGCTGTGTTACAGGGAAGAAACTCTGAGCTTAAGACACCTGAATTCTTTATAATGGGCAGCAAACGTTCCTATACTTTTCACCAAATGTAAATATTATTTTAATTAAACTGAACAGTAAATGCAGCTGCACTTCACTTCAGAGGGTGGAATCTTTATCTTACTACCCTATAAGCAAACCTGCCCTTTGCTCTAGAATAATTGTTTTCTAAGACTATACACCAAAATAAAATAAAATAAATCTTCATAACAGTATACCAAAAGAAAGAACAGTCACTGCTTTTTGTTCTATATAAGACATGTGTAAGACATGTAGAAATCTAAGAGATATGGAAAATTGTCTCCCAATAATCTGCATGTTACTTTTGAGCAAGGTCTGCTCTTTTCTCAATGTAACATATATAGCAAGTTACATTGACATATATATTTGATATATTGATATAATATATATATTATCATTGATAATATATAATTGATAATTGTATCATCATTGATAATTGATGATATATATTATCATTGATATATATCATATATAATATTATATATATATATCTTATTACTCTTCACGCATTGGTTAAAATATTTACAAAGATATTTATATTTATATTTTATTTTATATTTATTTCCACAGTTGGGAATTAACTCACAAAAGCCGTGTCTGAAATTAGCAATGTTCTATACATAAATTGGGTACTGAGAAATATTTTCCCCTGACAGATGTTAGAAATCATATCTTATAGTTATTAGTATTCAATAAAAGCAATCAAATTACTATTTTAAGCAATTTAAAATCTTTATAGTACCACAATCTAGAGACTAGGTAAAGCCTTTGCGTATCCATGGAGTTGCTGGTGTTCCTTGTATAATCTGTGGCTATGAGGAAACCTGCATGAGGAAAACTGCTGCATACAACATTGCCAAGTTATAAATCACTAAGAATAATTTCCCCCTGACCAAGAATAGAAAAATGTTGTAGACAAAGGGGATTAGGTTTTACTAAAGGCATAACTCTAATATGGTTAATATTATTGGGAAATAATTTAGTTTTCTGTCTCTTAATTACCATGCTATGTAATTATAGAAATTAAACTTAAGCCTGTGCAACTAAAACGTTCCAGGATTACATGATTGTTCCTCTGAAAGACTGCATATTTTCTGCAATGTTAAATAATAAATGTTAGCATCAATTTTTAAGAGTAAATTGTACTATTTTGTGACAGGTTTTTAAGTTATTGCCAACTTATCAATTATCTTAATAGATGAGTCTGTTTAAAGGTAAAATTACATGAGACTGGGGGGCTCAGCGGTTGAGGTCTGCCTTCAGCCCAGGGCGTGATCCCAGAGTCCTGGGATCGAGTCCCCATCGGGCTCCCTGCATGGAGCCTGCTTCTCCATCTGCCTGTGTCTCTGCTCTCTCTCTCTGTCTCTCATAAATAAATAAATAAATAAATAAATAAATAAATAATAAAATCTTTAAAAAAGGGGTAAATAAAATTACATAAATGTCAATCTCAATAACAATTTTGTATTAATTTCCTTATAAAAGCACCAAAAACACGTTAACATTTTTCTTATTTTCTATTATGCCAATTCCATTTGTTGTTTATGTATGAATTCCCTATTGTTTTCAGGAAACACTATGCAGCTTAGTGATCTCCTGAGCGTCTAGAGATTCCTGGTGCACCTAAGAAATGGAATTAAAGTCCCATTATAGTGCTTTATGACAATTTTTATAAGACTCAATGTACCATATTCATATTAAAATCATACTAAAAGTAGCATAATACATGGAATTATTGTTAAAGTAGTGTGAAAAATTTAATATAGATAATTGTAACATCTCGAGAAAACTGTTAAAATGTCAGTGTGTTCTTTTTTTAGATGTGTGACTTTGAGGTAGGTATTTAAAAGCTTTGGGTCTTGGGAACCTGGGTGGCTCTGTAGTTGAGCATCTGCCTTCAGCTCAGGTTGGGATCCTGGGATGAGTCCTGCATTAGACTCCCCATAGGAATCCTTCTTCCCTCTGCCTATGTCTCTACCTCTGTGTGTCTGTCATGAGTAAATAAATAAAATCTTAAAAAAATAAGTAATAGCTTTGGGTCTCCATTTCTGACCTTAAAAAAAGGGACTAAAAGATATTATAGGGTTGTTTTAAATATTAAATAGAATGCATGCATATTAAAACATGTCACATAGTGCCTGTAAAATGTAGATGCTCAGTAATCAATGGATAATACAATGTTTTTTTGCATTTCAAAAATTGCAGATAACAGAAAAATTAAGGTAGGAGAGGATGAGATCACAAATGTGTGTGTGTGTGTGTGTGTGTGTGATCTTGAATTAATTTTTTTTTGAAGTTTAAGAGCAATCTAATTCTGGAAAAAAAAAGTCTGTACATACAATAGCTGAGGGACCTTGTCTTCGATACCTTTTTCTAATTGGAGCATATTCTGCACATTTTGGACTTAATGTTGAAAGCAAATAATGCACTTGAGTGCACTGACATAAAAGATACTGGTTTTTAATTCTATATGATGGATAATATTTATTACCCTCTTACATTTTAACCTACCTAAACAAGAGTTATTTAAGGGAAACAATCATCATGTATGGATAATATACTGGTGTATCTGCTATGGAACATTTAATAGTATCATTGCCCCACAGTCTTAGTATGTGAGAGGCAAACACAACATCGAGGCCAACAAGAATGTAGAATTTTGCAAATCTTGTAAATGAATTTGATCGCTTATATGTTTTAAGTGTTTAATATGTTTATGTTTGAATTACATGAGCCTTTCATGTTCATTTGTAAGGCAAATATATTTCTTCTATTTTATTTTTTCTGTGAACCATTGTTGTGAAACATTATTGTACACTCACCAGAAAGGAAAAATTCAGGAGAAACAAACAAACAAAAAAAATCATGACCCTATATTTTTTTGTAATTAAGCATTGTTTACTCACCATATTTACCACAGTTAGCAAGAGTTTAAATGTTTAGCAAGGGGGAAAAGTCATTATACAAATAGTCCTGGTTCAAATCTTAATGATTATGTCATTCAAAGTCCATTAAATATACCACGGGCTAATTAATTGCCTATAAAATTAAATGTTGAATTGCAGCTTGTATTTAATTGCGTGAAAAAAATTCAGACCCAAAACAATTTTTAGTAAAGTAGTTTTTGACAATGACCCATGTCATAATTAAAATTAAGATTAATTAGAGCTTGACAGTGTTAGTTATATCTCTAATAATTTATTTCATCAGAATTTAATACATATCAATATTCAATTAGTGTGAAGATAAACCTACTGAGAAGAAAAATATTTACCAACCTACCACATTCTAACATGACCTTGTTTTCACCTGTCCATAAGCTGACACATCAAAAGGTCTATAGGAAAATGAGGAACAAAGAGGCAAATGATCAGTTTCAGGCTCTACATTTTAAGAACTGGAACTAGCAAGGAAATCTGAGGACGGGTTCTGATTCTCATTAGCTTAGAGGTTTTGGGCAAATAACTAAACTGCTTAAGCATTAGTTACTTTGGTGATGAAATGAACATACTAGTTTTCAATTCTAAGCATATGAGAAGGATGAAAGAGCTAATGTTTGCAAAGCATTTAGAACATTAGGAATCATAATAAATGCGAGTTCTAAAACTCATAAATACAACTTTCCAGGCTCCTTTTAAATTATATCAGCCTCATTTTCCATTGACAAAAGGCACAAATAGAGCACTACTTCTAAAACTTTAATGAGGATCTCATTAGATATGCAGATTCTGATGCATTTTGACTGGGTTGGAACCTGAGTTTTGTTTTTTTTGTTTTGTTTTGTTTTTTGTTTTTTTTAACCAACTTCCTGGTGATGTTGATGCTCTGGCCCTAGGACCACATTTGAGCAGTAAGGGATTCAAGTTTCCCCTGTTTTAAAAATTGCAATAATCACATGAAGCCCCACAGATCATAGGCAAACACCATTATCTCCTCCAAATCATCCATCTGAAGGATGCTTAGAGACTATGGAAGGTGAAAAGAGTTGTAGAAAACAAAAGGTTCACATGTGCTTTTTCCTTCATTCCAGATGAGTCCTTTTAGGATTGCTGTGGGGATGATAATCTAAGAGCTGCTCTATGTGGATGGATGGTAGTGTGTCATTTGGCAAAGATTTTCATTACACTTCCCCCCATGCTGTGTAGGCATGTCAAGATAAGGAAAAGAAAACCACTCTGAACTGACAAAGTCTGGCTTATTTAATAGAAAATGTTTTAGGGGCACCTGGGTGGCTCAATTTGTTAAGTGACTGCCTTAGGCTCAGGTCATGATCCTACGTCCTAGGATAGAGGCCCCATCGGGCTCCTTGCTCAGTGGGGAGGCTGCTTCTCCCTCCCCTGCTGCTAATGCTTTGCTCTTTCTCTCACTTGCTCGCTCTCTCTCTCAAATAAATAAATAAAATCTTTAAAAAAGTGTTTTAGATTGTATTTTAGCCTTTCAAAACTCTTTTTGTTGTTGTTGTATTTACAACAACCTCATAAAAAAAATCATACCTATGACCGGGAGCTGTCAATTGTCTCTTCATAGACAATATCATTCTACATAGAACAATAAAATACATTTCCTAGCATACAAATTCAATTATGTTTATTTACTTTGCATATGAATAGACATAATTTGACTATAGGTAGAAAAAAATTAACATTTGCCTCTTCCAGGAAAGGTATTAACAACATTTGGTTTAAACTGTTATTTTTTAAAAATCTTTCCTGGGGTGTTTGTGTAATCCGATTCCTAAAACCTTGGAGTTAGGTGTAGCCTAAGGAGTTACCTTTTCCATTCATTTCCCTTCTCCAAAGCAGTAGCACAAGTACATACACAGAACAAAACATGGAGGAGCTCAGGGGTTGGGCTGTTGCTTCACTTTCATCCAATATGTTCAGAGCTTTCCTTTTCATTTACAACTTCAGAAGAAAAACTAAAGAAAAAAAAAAGGCAGAAAAACAGAGAAACATTTCATAAGCTTTTACTGTCAATCACAGAATTCTCCCTTTACACTACAGAGAACTCTCCATTACCACTATCTTTGGCGAGCTGTCCCACTAACATATAAGCTGTAGGTCCACTGACAGATTATTCAGAGACAAGATAGTACCGAGCAACCAATATTTGTTGAGTGAATAAATTTTCCTTCAGGGATGAGATGCTCACTACATCATAGGGAAGCCCGATAACATGGTAATAAACAAAAATTTAGATACACTTATTTACAGAAATTCTTATACTGAAGTAAATTCATTTACTTGTAATTTCATCTCAATGGTTTTAGAATTTATAAAATATTTTTTTTCCCAAATGAAAGGCAGTTAAAAACTTATCATATCTTACCAGTTTTCTCATGGTCTATATAGTCACAGTTTTTCTTCATCATATGGCTTAGTTTGAAGATACAATTCTCCGTAGCACCCCAACTTTGTATGAGCCTGTGTCAAGTGTAAGCAGTTCTTACTATACATATAGCAGGCTATTTCTTTCTTTCTTTCTTTCTTCTCTTTCTTTCTTTCTTTCTTTCTTTCTTCTTTCTTTCTTTCTTGACAGAGAGACAGTGAGAGAACAAGCACAAGTAGGGGGAGTGGCAGAGGGAGATGGAGATGCAGGCTCCCCTCAATCCCAGGACTCTGGGATCATGACCTGAGCTGAAGGCAGATGCTTAATGACTGAGCCACCCAGATGCCCTATTTCATCTTTTTTGTGTTACCTACTTAGCTTCTATCCAAAATTATGGAGAATTTTAGACTAAATGGAATCTCTTACCTTGAACTTCATATAAAACCGTGTTTTATGCTTAGTTTTTTTTGCTTAGTTTCAGGCCAATGAAAAGTTTGTTAATATTGCATTTATAATGGATTATATGACTTTCCCCTATAAGTTTTATCAATATATGCTATGAGCATGAATTTTATTGTTTCATTCAAATCATTGACACAAGTTTTGAGCTCTTTAAGTACAAGAGCATATAGCCTATATCTGAAATTTATTCTAATATTATGTATTCTATTAATTATAGAATTCCATTATAAAAAAAACTGAATGTGCCAAATGTAGTATAATACTATAAGAACCCTAAAATGATTAGTCTGTCATTCTTAAGTTTCATTAATTTTTTCACACTCAAAGAACCTCTACTTTGCTATACTTTTGTTGTAGCGCTGATTGATTATACTGAATTATACACAGGTTCTATGTAGATGTATCTAGTGTTCAACTGCAAAACAGCTGGCAGGACAAGACTGTGGTCCCTAACTCTAAAACCAAGAAATTTATGCTTTACTAAGCTGACTTAATATCACAAGTGTAGCTCCATTAGTATTACGGTATAACCAACTATAATAAATAACTAGAAACAATGCTTAACACAGGTCCAGAGATAGCTATAAGATTAATAATCTCATATTAATCATCATCATGATCATCATCCTGATCAGGACTATGATGGTTATGAGTTGGTCATTCAGTTATGACTATCATCTTTCATCTTAATTCATAATGGTGTAACTATCTATTCTATAAAAGACAAGGAGAAGCTGACCTCCATTGTCTTTTCTACCAGAGAATGTCTAATGACCTACATGCATTGCAGGGACATAATTGTAGGAGAATAATTCAATATTTGACATTTCCCACAGCATATTTCCTAGCCGTCTTGTCTTCCTCCCCACACACACGGTCTTATCATAAAAATTCCTTCATTTATTTCCATAACTAGTGTAGAACATCAGTGAACCCCGATGTCCATATTGTTAATACTGTACTTTCTTCTCAAAGGGACCATTTTGTTTTATGCTCATAATTTTGACATTGGCATCCAGTGGTTATGAATGCCGTATCTATATTGTTCAATACGTAAAAACAATAGAGAGATTAAAAATCAGTGAAAAGTTGAACATATTTATGTCCAAACTTACATATTTATGTCAATTTCCAACAACTTCAACTTTTATACCAGTACATATTTTCCGTGTATCTCCTATCCATGGATTTCTTTGCTTATTTCTAACCTCAATGACCAATTTATTTCCATTTTTCTAAACTTAGCCCTGTTTATCATTCTCAAATATGAATGAGAGATCGTTCCCCCCTATGTATAATACAATTACAATAAATAAAATAATTACAATAATAATATTTTCATAAATGCTGTGGCATAATTCATAGCCAAGAATAGAACCTATAAATGTTTCATCTAATAAAGACATACCATAAAAAGGAGCAAGCAAAAAGTATATAATAAAGATGACAGAACAAAGATTTTATAAAAAGAATTAAATTCAGATATAATATGCACCAAAAACGATTATATCTAGAGTTAAAATATAAATTTTAAAAAGTAGATAAATAAAACACACTCAGTGGAAGTTTATATAAAGTGGTGGTGGAAGGGGAGGAGGGCGGGGGGTGGAGTGAATGGGTGACGGGCACTGGGTGTATTCTGTATGTTAGTAATTGAACACCAATACAAAAAAATAAAATAAATAAATAAATAATAAATAAATAAATAAATAAATAAAAAAACAAAGTTGGTAGGCTGTGTGTGGATCTGGGGAGGAGGTATGTGGGAACTCTCTTTATTTTACACTTAATTTTTCTGTGAACCTAATACAGCTCTAACAAGTAAAGTCTTTAAAAAAAAAAGACTACCTTCCAGTAGATCTTACAAGATTAAAGAGATGAAAATATAGAGCCATCTGAATTTTTGGGCTATAAACAATGCTCAATACACATTGTTTACCTTAAAAAGTGTTACTTTGAACATCTCTTCTACAACATGACTACTTGTATAATTACACTAGTGACAGTAGAAATACATATATACCAGTGGAGTTGTTTGGTAGTACTCTGTGCACATACTATACATCTCCAGCTTTACTAATTATCATCAAATTATTTTTCAAAATATCTGTACCCTTCCATGGTAGAGAGATCTGCTGCTTGTATCATTGCAAACACTGAGTTTTATGAGAAATTAAATATTTCCAATGTGTACAGTAAAGAAACAAATATTCTAAGTCTCAAATAGTTAAAATGAGCAAACTGGAAAGAATATTAATAGATAATTCAATATCAATTGACGATACAGAGAAAAATGTTCAATATAACTAGTAATAAAGAAAACGTTCATAAAAATGTTAGGTATTAATTCTTATCAAAATGACTGGCATAAACAAGCAAATAAGCAAACAAATAATCTTGAAACTCTGAAATTTTACTTTAGATATATTCACAGAAAAATGCTTCTAAATATATACAACAGTATATGAGGAAGACTGTTTATTACCGTCCTTTTGTTAGAGTGAAATATTAGAAACATTTAAATGTCCATTTAAAAATTGTTCACGTATAAGATAGTCAAATAGTGATATTTATATGGTGGACAGACAGCAGTGAAAATACTGAACTAGAATTGCGTGAACCCATACACATATATCCTGAAAAAAAAAATCCTGAGAGACTCATTATATAACAATACAGGTACAATAACATATCATACATATAATATTACAAAACTGCAAAACTCTAGTATATAATGCTTGTAGTTGTAACATACTAAGATTACAGTAAAGATTGTGAGAACTTTCATCACCAAATTTTTGTTAATGATTCCTTTTTGAGAATGAGGTAAAAGAGTAGGATTATATAGGTCTGCATAGGAGGCCTCAATTTAGATTTCATTTTTTAAAGAACACTACCACTACCCCAAATAGTAAACATTTTGTAAAGCAATATGGCAGTCATGAAAATGCCCTGTCATCTCCTGCTGCCTCAGCTGCTGCAATCTGAAATCCATCAGTGAGCTTGTGCCAATGTGCCACTTCCTATAGGCTGCCCCCACCAATGACTGAGCATGATAAGAAATAGTAAGGCAGATTTATATGTTCCACTTATGTTTTAGCCGCCTTTGACTCCAGGAATGCCCGTCAGACTTGTCAAAACTTAGAATTGTAATCTATGGCATGTCTCCCTCCCTCCCTCCCTTCCTTCTCTCCCTTTCCCTCGCACTGCATTCAACTACATGGTCCAATGGCACTCTTAACATCCTCTTACTTGCTCCACATTTCCTCAACATTGTTTTCTCCAAAAATTTCTATGGCTCTAATCCCATCTTGACTTCTTCTCAAGCATCTTGATTAACATAAGCAAATTATGTCAAACAGTTCAAATTAATCTCCATGCTGGGTACACTGGTACAAACACATCCACTATATGAACTATTATAATTTTATAGATTAATTCAAGTACTTATATTATGGATAATTTATATTTTCTTCCTTATAATTTTCTGTATTTTCCAAACTTTTAAAATTATGCAATTATTGCTTTGTGATCTGGAAAAATATATATAAAAAAAAGTCTTCACCTATCAAACGAACCAAGATAAAAATGAAACACAGCCCTATCTTCACCATATTGTTATTTTGCTAAATTTTTAAAATGTGACCACGGATATTTAAGATTTTGTCCTGAAATTTAACACTGGGATGCTCTTTCCACATACATACTACATATCTGTTGACAGTGGACATCTATTCCATGAATTAGAAATTTGAGGCTGAGGGTGCCTGGCTGGCTCTATCAGTTAAGCATTTGACTCTTGATTTTGACTCAGGTTATGGTCTCAGATTCTTGAAATCAAGCCTGATGTCAGGCTCCAATGATCAGCGAGAGGTCTGCTGGAGATTTTCTCTCTCCCTCTGCCCTCCCCCTCTAAACTAAATAAACCTTATAAAAAAGAAAAAAAAAATGAGGCAGAATCACCACTGTTAGCTGATATTTAAAAAATACTTTCAAATATGTGTACATGGTGCATATAGCTCTCTCCTCCTCAGTAAGAAAGGAATATGGACATATTGTCCCTCTTCCTGTATAGACATAAACCTTCCCTTAGTAATTCTTGAGCAAGGTTTACTTACTGTTCATTTTAGCCACAATTTCCCCCCAGTTTCCTTCTTTCATGGGAAGGCTTGAAGGTAGGCTCCTGGGTAGACTTGCAAGGTTTGTCAAAAATAAATCTTTAGCCGTTATCCCACAATTCTTTTTTTTTTTTTTTTTTTTTTTTTTTTTTTGTTTTTGTTTTGTTTTTTTGTTTTTTTGTTTTTTTGTTTTTTTTTTTTTTTTAGCTTACAAATTTATTTTTTTTTATTTTTTTTTAACTTTTTTTTATTTATTTATTTTTTTTATTGGTGTTCAATTTACTAACATACAGAATAACACCCAGTGCCCCGTCACCTTTCAGGGATCATTTTTATAGTTGCTATCCCACAATTCTTACACTACAATTCACAAACCTGTGTCACCTGTAACGGGTTCCAATGATAAGCTTTCACGCTGAAATATCTCCGTAAGACATCTAGCACATATTCATTGCCCTCTCTAAATATTTACTTTTGCCATTCCTTTTGGAATGTCCTTTGCAGGTGTCTATATCAATTTGAATTTATAAAAGTCTTCAAAATAGATTTCATTTTTAGCTTTGAAATAGTTGTTTTCAATCATGTTATTATTGTACGTTTCTTTAAAGAATTAAAAGATAACTTTCTTGAACTTTATTTGCTGCTTCACAACATTCTGCTAATTATTTGATATACCTAAGTAGTAAACACTTTGAAAGAAGAGACTGTATGTTTAAAGTAATTTTTAAGCCCTATATAGTGTAGAGCTAGAATTCTCAGATGCATGAATGTTTAATTAATGAGCCACAACACTATTACTCTGGAGAGAGCGCAGGAAGAAACATTCACCAGTGATTTAAAATGCCTTTGGGAATATAAATTAGCATAAGTTTTTTTGAAAAGCACTCTGTCAATATATCAAAAATTTAGTTAAAGATGCATTCTTTTTATGAGAGGCATATCATTCCCAGACATTTATTTAAAAAGTAGTAATGTGTATGTGGGCAAGGATTTTGCTATATGGATGTACTATGAAGCATTGTTTAGAATTTGGAAATTATGAAATGATAAATTCGAAAGCAGGAATTCATTAAGAACAATATTATAAACATACAATAAAATACTACACTGTCATTAAAATAGAATTTTAGAAAATTTGTAAACATGTTTAAATTTGCTAATGATATTTTGAGTAGAAAAAAACAAGTTAGATATCGTTTTGTCTGCATATGTGACTTTTTTTGATAAAAACTTTTAATAAAGATACGTGCATAAGATCTTACGCAGTGTACTTTAAAATAGTGCCAATAGTTATTAGAAATTATTGTAATTAGATGTTTTATTGTATTTGCTCACTTCTAGTTTGTATTTTTTGCAATAAATGTGTCTAATTCCTCTAATTAAATAATTATATATTAGGCTTTTAAAATACTTCAAAGAATACTTACATACATAGGAAATGTTTATAGCGTAACATTAAATTAAAGTGTCTAAATTGTATTTTGATCCCAACCTTATGTACTACATTAGCAAAGTATGAATTTTTTCTTTCTGATTGAGTAACTAATGAGTAACTTCTGTGTATTTCTGTGCACTTTCAACTTTTCCTTTGTTAAATTTTCTGATGTACGCTTATCTATCTTTTTTACTTTTAAAAATATGAAATATTTAAAGGAAAATTCAGTCCATCTCTAGCTGGTATTCTAAGTTATTTTTCAAAAGAGTTTATGTGTCAGAAGGAAAGGTAAGCTACAATCATTTTATGGTCATTAAACATACTAGTGATGCATTCATTGATGTTTTTCCCTTATGCAGTGTAGCGCAGAGAGCAGCCATTATTATTTTATAATAACACTGTATGTTTTGGCCCCAGATATGTTAAAGAAGAAGGAAGGTTCTCGATGATAAAGACTTTAACACTCACTAAGAGATGACTGGTTTTGTCTACAATGACAAGTTTTGTGGTTTAAGACTATTTGATTGATGAGCAACAAATATAGCTCAGATTTTTCAATTTCCTTTATTTGGGCATGTTGATTTATAGCCCTAGAAGGAGGGTATTGTCCAAATATGCAAACTACTTTTCATTTATAGTTGTTTCAACTTATATTCCTTTCTTTGCTTAGGATTGTCTCTACTGAGGACTCTTTAATATTGCTGACACCAGAAAAAGCCTGTGATCAGAAACAAAACTTTTTCCCTCATAGAGTGTGAATATAATGCATTTAGCTTAAGTAGTTTGTTGGAAAGAATCACCTAGCTCAAAACACATAGCTTTGGTTTCTCCCACTCAATTAGTGATCTACTAAGAGTTATATTGGTGCCCTTGAAATGTAACTACATATTCTGGGAAACAGTACAGAGATGCTTACTTGTTCTAGGAAATTCAACCAGCAAGTTTGCTTTTCAACAAAGCTTGTATGTAAACGCAAGGATGAAAGCTTTGTTCTGTTCCCACAGTGCCTCCATAACTATAGGTTCTTTCCATATACTGAAACACATCAATAATATTTAAAGCATGTTTTAAACTTGGCACTATTGACTTTTGAGGCCAGATAATTCTTTGCTGTGAGTCAGGGTAGGGTGCTGTCCTGTACCTTGCGGGATGTTCAGCCGCATTTGGACCTCTACTCACAAGATGCCAGAAGCATAATTCAGTTGTGACAACCAAAGAAAGTCTTCAGACATTGCCAGTGTGTCCTGGGGCTAAAATAATTCTCAGTTGAGATCCAAGGAAATTATAAAAACAAGCAACCATTTCAAGAAAGATGGATAGACCTGAATGTGTACCTTGATCCTGTAATAGCACTTACTTAAACTTACACTTTCTGATTCAGTTTCCTCACCTATAAAATCTGGATAGTAATTTTTATAGCTACATCACAGTCTACAATTCATCTGCAACTCTCAGTGTGGATAATTTCATTCCTCATTCAGAGTAGGAATTCATTTCAGGAGAAATGTGAGACTAGAGTGATGGGTAGTCTCCTCCAGCTTCACCATCTAACAACTAGGTTGAAAATTTGCATATTAGTGTTAAAGTGTGTTTGCCTTCAAAGATTCCAAAACAAATATTTCTTGAACCATGAAATCTGTGTAGTTAATCCCATGTTTAATATTTCCTTCAGTTGAAATTGAAGCTAAAATACATGTAAACAACATTGCACTAAATTAAGTCAAAAATAGGAGGAAAAGAGTACTTTTAACTCAACTCCATGGTAAAGAGTTGAGGTTTGTCCTACTGACAACAGAATCCCAATTCACAATCAACCACCTCGCCAAATGTGATTATTCTTTTTCTTAAAGAAAAATTAAAATACAAGTGGAAAATATATTTAAACACATAGTGCAACTGAAGTTTATCTTCCACACCCAAGGGACCTTTGAAACATTGTATATTAAAAAAAGAAAAAAAAGACTTCTAGTCTAAGGAATTTCTCATACTTTGGTTATATTTGAGTACTCTAGGTCCGTAAAGAAAAAGATTTCTCTTTGGCACATAAGCAACAAGGTTAGCACTTATTTAAAGGAATACTTGTTTCCATATTGTATAAACAGTTCATAGTTTTTTAAAATAATATTATTAAGACATAGTTCAACAAAATATAGATATTATGAATGAACTGATACAATTGGTAAGTTATTACAGTAGAAAAAAAAATAGATGAGTCATCCTCAAAGAATGATAAACAGGAATTGGAACAGTAAAAAACAGCTCTTTTTTTCTATGGATGAAACTAAGAGTTTGATTCAAAGCAAGGCAAACGAGGGTAGCTACCGTAGCAATGTACAGAAGAGAAAAAACACACCAGAAGTTAAAGGACAAATATCTTTGTCATCACATCAGGGACAAAGAAGAAAAGACTAGAAAATTTGTTGTGAGCAATAATCTTTATATAAAATTAAAGATTTGGGGAATTAGAAGGCAGCATAGAGGTTGTTTTCTTAACATAGAATGCCTTTTTGCCTCTTTACCCATAGATGTTATAGTCTTTTTTTTTTTTTAGATCTTGCATGCCATTATTTTTAATAGAATATTTTATCACAGCAGAGGGAATATTCTCTATTTAATGTATCACTTACCCTGATTTATATGCCACTTAGTTGGGGATTGTCTATTTTATAACACATAGAGGTTGGATCCTTAATATAAAGGAAGCATAGTTCCTCGGGTGATATATAACCCCCTACATGTAAAATGGTTAGTAATGCTTGGTGTGTGACTATCTCTGCAAGATCTGAGCTTAGAAAGCTTGGAGATGGTTTACTGACAGAAATCCAGTGATAGTTAAAAAATAATTGGCTGATAAGTCACGCAGGACAAATGTCTTGAAATCCCTTAACAGTGATGTTGGTTATGACACTGCACCTCTAGTTTATTAGAAAGAGAGAAGGTATTTAAACAAACTGGGTTAGAAACATTTACTAAAAAAAAAAAAAAAAAAAAAAAAAAAAAAAAAAAAAGAAGAAGAAAGAAAGAAAAGAGAAAGAAAAAGAAAGAAAGAAGAAAGAAGAAGAAAGAAAGAAAAGAAAGAAAGAAAAGAAGAAAGAAAGAAAGAAAGAAAGAAGAAAGAAAGAAAGGTTGATTTACTAGATGAGTGAGAAGTGTACACCTGTGAACCCGGGGCTGGTGGTTGAATAAGACCCAAGACAACTTCAACCAATCATTGCTGCGGACACACCTGGGACATTTTAAATCATCCGACACAACTCTACCTTTGAAATGATATGTTCAGGTAGAGCTGAACCTGAACTCAGCCTGATTTCATGAGAAGTTCCTGTCTGTCTAGCTTTATCACAGTTACAACACCACTGCTCTTTGACCTCACAAACTCTTTTAAACCATTAGTTACTCTTTTCTGGTTGGTCCTGAACTGTTTCTGTCCTTCCAACTTAGGTTTTTCCATCCCATGCTATCAACTCTTTATTGATTTTATTGCCTTTTCAGTACAACCAGGGAAAATTCCAAACCCGAGATAAATCTTTCCATCTCCTCTGAACCTAGCACTATCCAGAGAGAAAATCTACCCACACTCACAGATGGGTGCTCTATATATTCATGGTCTCCAACATAAATTGGATGCTGGCAATCCTATTATGTTTAATTTTTTTCTCCCCTTTACATAGTAGATATTTCAAAAATTTCCATTCTTATCAAAACATTTTTCACACCCTATACATCCAGTTTTATTTTTAGCTGATGTGTTTGCATAATGTTCATAGAAAAGAGTTGAGCAATGAGATGAAATTTGAACAACTTCCACCTACAAATCTACAGATGGAGTCAGCCCTACTTTACTGCTCCCCTACTAATGCATAGAAAAAATGCTCTTTCTACCTATTATTCATTCCTAATCCATCCCTCCCCATCACAGCCTTGGCTCTCATTCCATTTTGCAACCTTTTGGAGCTCACTCTATTTGGTACTTCCTCTTTTTCTTACACATTCTTTCTTTTCTGCATTAAATTGAAAGGAAAATATCCACTAATAATCAGAGCAATCTTCTCCCCCACATCATGCTCAGGAACAAAATTTATTCTGTTTTATAACCAACATCAGTAGCCCATGGGACACAGAATGAATACCCTCCTAGATGCAAAAAGTTAAAACAAGTGGGGAAATAAATACACAAGTATTTACTTATTATGGGCAAGTAAAGAAAAGAAAGACTGAGGAAAAACGTCTGGGGATGAAGCTGAGGGTCAGATTTTGGTGCACACATGTTGCACCAGACTACAGCTTCATGATTTTAGATTAATTTGGGAAAAGTTGTTTTAGTTATGGGACTGCAATGACATTTCAGGTAGACACCATGGAGGAAATACTGAATTTGGAATTTCAATTTTTGAAAATAAATCTACTGGACATTTAATTAAGAAAACAAGATTTTAGTGACATTTTTTATTTTTTTAATTTTTTTTAATTATTTATGATAGTCACTCAGAGAGAGAGAGAGAGAGGAGAGAGAGGAGAGCAGAGACACAGGCAGAGGGAGAAGCAGGCTCCATGCACCGGGACCCCGACGTGGGATTTGATCCTGGGTATCCAGGATCGCGCCCTGGGCCAAAGGCAGGCGCCCAAACCGCTGAGCCACCCAGGGATCCCAACATTTTTTATTTTATAGAAATTAGGGGATTTAAAAATATCTTTTCCAGTTGCAAAATAGGTACCTTTTTAAAATTAAAAGTGTATAGCAATGAAATCAATGTCAGATCTGCCAAGTTATTTTAATAGTGCTATTCTACACTCCCAGTGTAGACCGAATACCCAGAAATAATGCTATTTAATGTGGTGCTTTAATCAGGAAAGTCTTACGATTAGGGAAAGGAATACTACTAGAAGAAATATTTATGACTTTATTTCATTACCTCCTATATTTGTTTGTGGATGCAATAACCTCTCATCTGAGAATACTAATTGAAATTTTGTAGAAGTTCTCTTCTGTTCCCCATTTTATCTTTTTTACTTCATTTACATAAGATTAAGTGAAAGAGTATAATACCTTACCAATGTTTCTGCTTCCACCCTGCCCTTTATAACCATTCAAGACTTGTTTTTAAGACTAATGAGAAGATGTTTCCTAACCAATCTTAGCTAAGATTCTAGTATTTTCTCTGGGGTAATTATTTTCAAGGTCACAACACAAATTCCATGCTTATAGGAATATTATAAAGGAAAAAAAAAAAGCAGCAGCATATTAGTACATACCAATTGTTTTCTAAAGTCAATAGTGGCATTTAGATTTATGTTTGAATTGTTCTGGTTCTGACTTCTCTCTGCCAGTATTTTCATGATTTAGAAGGTATATGCATTTATGTACATATGTATACATATATATATATATATAAAAAGCTGAGCCAAAACAAATAATTGTAGCACTGCTCTTATTTGAGTTTATGTAGCATTAAATATTCAGTAGACTTATTTTCAAATTTCATTGTAATTCAACTAACAGTGACTGAATATTTCTATTAATCATATATTGATAATGTAACAAGAAGGATAAAGCTGAATTATTGGACATCTCTTTTCTGGGAGATAGAAATACCAAAGAGAGCTGTGCAAATAACCAAGCAATGTAGGTAAAATGACATACCACAAACTAGGTATATGCATAAAATTCCAGAAGACGACAAATTAATTATGTGATGTAATTAGAGAAAGTAGATTGCCATCAAAGTGTAAAGTATCTAAAAAAGAAAAGAGATAGAAGAATAATTATCAAGAACTTACTTCATGAACAGGAATCAAAATAAGTTGTTCCTTTTGTCTTGGAAAGTTAAAAAACATATATCACAACAAAATTCCCAAGATTTTTTTTAAATTCACAAGGGAATAGTTAGGGCAGTAGGACTTCCACAGCATCTAGAATAAGCCCATAAGGCTCTATCATTCACATAAATATCATTCATCATCTACACTATGATGGAACAGCCTTCTTGAACACATATAAAGAAATACAAAGTCTTAAAAAAAAAAAAAAAAAGAAATACAAAGTCTTACTGAAATCATCCTAAGAAGAAAGCAAGTCATTTTGGAGGTATTTTATGTAGCATTGCGTCATATGACTAAGGAGAATAATTTGCTAAAAACCATGGCTAAATGTGTGTGTGCATAAGGGCACAGCCACATCATTCTGTGTTGGAAGGGAAGGCTGAGAGATAAGGCTTTGTTTTTGCTCCTTAGCACAGGGAATTTGAGAACTTGATTTAGATTGTTAAAGGGAAAGTATCTTCATGGAAATACAATTGTGTTGAAGAATAATAATTAAGAATAAATACATAATGTGCCAAATTAACCCTCAGGAGTTCACAACTTCATTCAACATGCAACATGTCATTATGAGATTTGAGTGACTTCTTGACTCTGGCAAAGTGTACCTTCTTTGACTTAAACTGGATATGCTTCTTAACTACCCTTCCACCAACGTAATCGTAACCCTTTTGGTTTAAAAAAAAAAGCATATTTTAAACTGAAAATAAGCCTTAAGTAAAGCTTAGGAAGTGAATTGATTAATTACATATTAACACCAAGTTTATATCTATAACAGAAGCAAGGAAAGTAGAAAGTGCAATTGTTACAGGAAAAAAAAATGCAACTGAAAACTTACCTGAGATCTTGTTCAAACCAGTAATATCACTCTTAAGAAATACAAACCTATAAACTTCTATTCACACTTATTTTATAAATCGAGCTTACCTCAGCCAGATGGCAAGTGATGTCTCACAGAGTATCAGAGATGGACACAAAACAGTCAAGTTTTTTCCCCTCCTAAGATTTTCTTTATTTATTTGTGAGATAGAGACAGAGAGACAGAGAGAGGGTGTATGTGCATGAGCAGGGGGTAGGGGCAGAGGGAGAGAGAGAAGCAGACTCCCCACTGAACAGGAGTTGAATGCTGAGCTCAGTACTGGGACCCTCAGAGCATGACCTGAGTTGAAGTCACATGCTTAAGTGACTGAGCCACCCAAGCACCCCTAAAAGAGGCAAGGTTTGTGTGCCTTCTGCAGTTAGCAGTCTTTACCTTATTTACCCACTCTATTCCTTTGCCTGCCTCCCTTTGCATCACAGCACAATTCAGTAAACTAATGCCAAATGGGTAAAAATATAAAATCTGATATATTCAATAACGTACACAATAGAGTTTTGTGAGTTGGGACTATTAACTATTCCCACTTTTGTAAATGAACTATTGGAGGAATCTCTAGAATAGAACTAACCTTTTTTTATATGCCTTTCCATCCTTGATTAAAATATTTATTCTTTAGGAATCAAGGTAAGAGAGACTATATATTAATAAATTACTATATAGATGAAAAAAAACTCCTTCCTTCCTTTCCAAGAATATGCTTCCTACCTCCTACACCAATAGAGAACACTAATTGTAATTCCTCTTTCTCTTGTCTCTTTAGGTTACATGAAAATGATTGATTATTCTACTTTGTTCCCCTGTTCCAAATTAAAGCTCAGCTTGAAAGGATTAATTAAATATATCAACCACATTATCTCCATGTAATAGACATTTGTCATTCTTTTTGGCTGCATGTCATGACTGGATACTGTTTAACGTATTTGAAAATTCCCCCAAAGAAAAATATAAAAATCTGCCTTCCTTGCAGAATACGTGGATTTGGTCTAGGTTCCAAAAATCAGAATCAATGTGTGAAATTTTAATCTGAAAATTGGTCATGTGGAGAAGTAAAGCAACACATAGAATTCATTATCATGTCATGAGTGGCTTCAGCAATGTTCCATTTTCAGGGGCAATTTGGCAGTAGTTCTACCAATGGTGCCAGTGGCAGCATGCACAAAGCTGTAGTGTCTGAGACTGGCCGGGGGCAGTATGTTGCCATTGGAACAGTCTTGGGGAATCATTTTCTTGATGTTGCTGACTATTGGTCATTAAAGGTTGATACTCAAGCATTTCTTAAGATTCTGTGAGTTTCTAATAGCAATTGATAAATTCAGATCCTCTTGAAACTATTTAAAGGATATTTTTATTCTTTACAAAAAAGCTCTCATATACTTTAATACAAATTTAAAGCATATAAAATAATTCACTGCTTCAGGTATTTGAAATAAGTGATAGAGAACTTGTATTTATGAGAACAAAGAAGAGACACAATTTGAAAGCAGAGCATCCCTGCCCAACAGATATAAGGTATGAATGAATATTTTCCTGTTATTCTGCTAAAGAAATAATATTTTTCTCAAATTCTAAACTTTATGGCACTTACATTTTATACTCTGAAATTTATTATAGCTCATGTATGCAAAAAAAAAGTGATCTCCATTGGAAATGTGGCTAACATACAATGTAGGTTGTGGCTTATTGTCAAAAGATGTCACCTGGCTCTATACCAGCACATCTTTAATCTTTAAGAGAAATATCTGAGGATGCTAATGAGTCTCTTAATATTTAGCTTACTGAGTTTTTTAATTACTTTCCAAGTAGGCTGTGAGCTTTTATTTATATGGTTGTTTTGTTTGTTTGTATTTGTTTTTCATTTTTTGTTTCTTTGACTTCTAAAAATATAAGGATATGGTCAGCTTATTTGTAAGGACCTTGGAAAGGAAACAATAGAGGGACAACACCCTGAGTCATTGTTAACTGCATTTTTAGGAAGTGTCGTTTTAAGGCAGGAAAGTTAACAGAATAAGATTTCTGCTATGAAAGATCTCAGCTCACACTAACATAATGGTTTTAAAGAAAATGCTGATCCCAGGTAGAGGATGCATATACAGAGAGCACTGACATTGTGGGCTTGAGTTAGAAGAGAAATGCAATACAAAGCAGGAATCCAAGGGATTAACAAGCCAATTTTCATACTTCTTGAGGACCAGCAATTAGAATCTCTAAAATGGGAAGCAGACATCCTAGAGCAGACTGTGTGGGGAGTGATGGTGGGACACAACAGGAGGATCTTGACCAGGAATTCAGTGTGTGGACTACGAGCACTCAGTCTACCATGGTCGACACCAATTCTGGTAGGATAACTGAAGATGGAGATTAGAAGCTAGTATGCTTATCTTTACAAAAGTTTCCTATATTCGTGTGTTACATTGTTTATAGTTATTTATCTGTGAAATGATAATACCTCCTCTATGTTTTAAACATGACAGTGTGCCTCAATTAAACAAGTAGAACAAGTATCTCTCATCTGAGGCTGAATCCCTTCTGTGAAAGAGAAGATATGTAAATCTCAGTACATTATTATCCTTTCTGTATCCAAGTAGTTTTACTGGAATATGGAATACAAAGTCAATTTGATAATTGTAAAATTTAAAAGCATAGGAAAAGACATAATATCAAATGTCCTATCATAAAGAATTTCAATAAAAAATAAATAAAAAATAAAAAAAATTAAAGAATTTCATTTCAGGGACTCCAGGGTGGCTCAATGGTTGGGCATATGCCTTTGGCTCAGGGCTTAATCCCAGGCTCCTGGGATGGGGCTCTCAGTGGGAGCCTGCTTCTCTCTGCTTCTGTCTCTGCTTTCTCTCTCTGTGACTCTCATGAATAAATAATAAAATCTTTTTTAAAAAATCTTAAAAATAAAGAATTCTGTTTCCTATGCAATCATTACATTACTGCTGTGGGCTGAATTTTGTACCCTCAAAATCTCTTTGTTGCAGTCCTAACCTCCAACACTTCAGAATGTGACTTATTTAGAGATAGAGACTTTAAAGAGGTGATGAAGTTAAATTAAGCTTTTCAAGTAGGTTTTAATCCAGTCTGACTGGTGTCCTTATAAAAAAAGGAAATTTAGACATACAGAGAGATATCAGGAAAGCCCACAGAAAGGAAAGGTCATGTTAGGAAACAGTGGGAAGGCAGTCATCTACAAACTAAGGAGAGAGGCCTCAGAGGAAATCTGCTGATAGCTTGATCTTAGAGTTCTAGCTTCCAAACTGTAAGAAAACAAATTTTAGTAGTTTAGGCCACTCAGTCTGTGATATTTTGTTATGGTAGCCCTAGCAAACCACTATTGGGTATATGTCGGTAACGCACATTAATGCAATTAAAAATAGTATACTACATTCAATGAATCGGACTCATTTCAGCCTATCATTATCATATATATATATATATATATATATATATATATAGCAAAAAGCCACATAAGAAAATATCTAAATATAAATATACTTTGGTTATTGCCCATGTTGAAATGTCTACCATCTCGTTTTCTAAGACACATTAACTATACAGTCTCCGTGAATGACTACTCACAGTGACGTGTCTTTGCAAATTTCTCAGTGTGTTTGTATATTGATAATTAACTTTAAATAGAATATTGCATATAGTATCACAATCTCTAACACCATAGAGTATGTTCTAAACTATGAAGTATCCTTTATAACTGAACAGGCTTTGGACCGTGTACTAATGTACTGAATGTTAAAACATAGCTCCATTTTATGCTTACTGAAGGCTTTCTCTTATAGTTTCCATTACTGACATTATTTACCAACTCCTATCTCAGAGAGTACCTATAGAGGCAGTACCTATAGAGAAAGTGATGGCAAACTAATAAGTAGGACTATATCTTTGCCTACTTCATAGGAAAGAAGGAGGTTAGCAGTCCTAGATATAGTAGATCTATTGAAAATTTTGGTGGCCGTGCTCATCAATTTTGAGAAAAATGGTTTAGTGAAGACTGATATGGTGACAACTTTTCCTAGTCCAAACCCTACCCAGACATTAAACATGCAAGTTCTACTTCCAGGAAATTCCCTACTCTATTGTATTCTGAATTGCAAAATGTTTGTGAGCCTTAATTTAGCCCAGAGCCTAACATATAGTCAGTCTTAGATGTGTGTGTATGTATGTATAGGTATATGTATGTATATATGTACATTTATAATATATGATAAAATGTTTTGAAAATTGTGCAGCATCATCAGAATGATTGCTTAAATATTAAGTATTATACTATGAGCAACTCAATTGTATATAGCTTAGTTTAGGTCTGGATATTGAATAAAACTATGATCAAGTGAATCAAATGGTTCATTATGGGCTTAATCATGCTGCAAAAGTGAATTGTAAAACTGAATTCTCATTTGGAAATATTACCCAAATTTATTACTGACAAATTGCTTACCATAACTTAATTCACTGACAGCAATATATTATTTCATTTTCACATTAAAATGTGAGGTGAAAATACTGAATCTGTAATTCTAATTGTATTACCAGGTACCTATACTAAATTGAGAATTAATCGTGCATTTTAAGCATTAGAAGTTACTCCATACAAACTTTTACATACCATTTGAATGGTAGGCTCATGTAAGTAGCCTATTTATGAATTTTGTGAATTTCTAATGCAATACAGGGAGTCCCCCATACTGTTCAATACTTTAGCCCTCTAACTCGGGGATGGTGAGGAAAGATGCTTAACCACTATGATAGTGACAGTTTCAGTTGGAATTTGGTCTCCCCCTGGATATCCTGATTATACTTGTCAAAATCTTTGAAGCCATTCTTCCTGTACTTCGACACATTTTTAAAGCAAATTCTGAAATTCAACCAAATGTTTCACGTTTGTTTGACTCTTCAGAGTTTTCCAGAAAATTAGGAAAGAAAAATACAAAAAAAAGTGTCTATGGATTATATGATTTGATGGTTATGACAATGTGTTTTATTTAATATTTCTTGAATGCTGAAACTTAAAGCTTAATACGACTGTTCATTTACTCAAGAAATATCTTTTCTTGGATAACAAATGTGTTTTATACAGAGATTTCTGTGACCCTGTCTCTAATTATATTGAACCTCTAATATAAAATGGATATATAGTCATTTGATTCCAAAATAATTACTGAGTACCTATTTAGAACCAAATACTCTTCTATGTTTTATGGTATTATTGAATGTAGCAAAAGCTACCAAATAAACTTTCTGACCTTGGTAGGGGCCTCCTTGGTAAATAAGATGTACACATATGCCATTAGGATTCCAGGCAGTAGCTAATTAGGTAACAAATTCAGTAATAGAGACTCTAGATATAAGCTCTGGGTCTTGAGTAGTGAGCAAATACTTTTTGTTCGATTAATTAATGAATGCTGTCAGGTTTCCTATACCTCAAAGTTGGCTTAAATACTCAAACTCATTATTGGAAATTCTTGTAAATATGGAAAGGAAGTTAGGGTCAGTAAAGAAGAGTTTGAATATAAATTGTTTAGTGACTTCTCAACTAACAAGATTTCATACACAAGGTAATTAAGTTCCTAGGCTTGTTCCTCCTAAAAAAGAAAAAGAAAATGAAGAGGAGGGTGGAGAAGCAAAATCAGAAGAGAAGGAATTTGTATCATTTTCCAGCTACTCATTGGGTGAAGATAGGATCCAAACTGTTCCTTAATGATCTAGATTCTACAAACTCTCTTTCTTCTTATTAGATCACTATTCTCCTTGATCGATGTGTAGTAGCCACTAAATACATTCAGGTATTTGCTTCTATCATTTTTCTATTCATTCCCATTTTGAGGGGGGGCACAGAAGGAGAGGGAAGAGAAATAATCTTGAGTAGGCTTCATGCCCAGTGTAGAGCCCAACACGGAGCTCAAACTCACAACCCTGAGATCATGATGGGAGCTGAAATCAAGGGTCAGAAGTTTAAGCAACTGGGCCATCCAGGTCCCCCTCTATTCTTTCACATTCTTGATTGTATTTTATCTTTTGACATCTTCCGCACTGGTTCTTTGAATAGTGATACCATGTATGCCACATTCTCCCAGAGGCTCTCAGGGTCATTATTATTTAAAGCAACTCTTCATCTGTGCATTGTGGTACACTGTCTTTGTATTATTTATTATATTTTATAAATTATTCTGTTTGTTTCTTTACCTTTATTTAGATTCTATTCCACCGTGCCAAAAATGAGGTAGGAGCAATATATATCTTACTAATCACTGACTACCCAGTGTCGTGGATATGTACTGCTTATAAAGCAAGTGCTTAAGAAAGCAGTTTTTAAATAATGGAAATTGTGGATAAATTAATGATATAAATTTTCTGAAGTGTATCTGTTATTTATTTTTACACTCCTATTGATCCAATCCTTCTATTTTCTTGATAGTTCTTTGAGATTTCCAAATTTCTATTTATCTGGAATTCTTTATTTGCTCTCTGTACTTTCATTCTAAGATTCATTTTGATTCTTTTGCTCATCTTGGTCTCACTTCACTATAAAATTTAAACTATGGTTGTACTTTAACAGCCTTTATTATTAGTTCATGTTCTGATAACACAACAGGCCTTTCCGAGTTACCTGAATAACAACCAATACTGCTTTCTTTCCTGTTAGTAGAATTAGAATTTGTTAGGACACCTGGATGGCTCAGCAGTTGAGCGTCTGCTTTTGGCTCAGGGAGTGATTCTAGGGTTCCGGGATCGAGTCTTGCATAGGCCTCTCCTCAAGGAACTTGCTTCTCCCTCTGCCTGTGTCTCTGCCTCTCTCTCTCTGTGTCTCTCATGAATAAATAAATAAAATCTTAAAAAAAAACAAAAGAATTAGAGTTTGTTCATTAATATTATTAAAAATCTAATAGTCAAATTTCATAGTTCCATTCTTCTTAGCAATGTCTGACAATGAAATGTCCCAGTTTTCACAAGAGATACATAAAAAGAAATACTCTGTCTTCTACAGGACTCTTTTTTTGGTGCATATTACAGCATATGTTATTGCTTTATTTATTTATTTATTTATTTATTTATTTATTTATTTATTTAGGGAGAGAGAGAGAGAGAGCACGCAAGTGAGCATGGGTGAGGAGAAGATCAGAGGAACAAGCAGACTTCCTGCTTAGCAGGGAGCAGGATGTAAGGCTGGATCCCATGACCCTGAGATCATGACCTCAGCTGAAGGCAGATGCTTATCTGACTGAGTCACCCAGGTGCCCCATCACTGCTTACTCTATAATGTTCTACCTATAATTATAATATCAACCCATTGGAGGAAGAAAGGCCTCAAGAGCGGCCAACAGCCAAACTGGGAAATTGGAGCTCTTATGTACTATGCTATGAAACCCCTCTCCTTTTCTGTTACTTATAGCTTAAAGCCTTTTAAGAGAGGCAGATGATAGACAACAACACAACAAAATAATACTCTCTCATGTTAAAATATATTTGCTTCCTCATTACTTATACTTAAACATACCATAATGAATATTCTTCAGTCGTCTCTCCTTGATATCTTCAGAGGCTTTTGTTGGGCAATAGATCTTTTTATACTAATTATAAATGTCTTCTGATAGCAAAGTGTGTTTGCCCATTTATGTATTTTTTCTAATTCCTCAATTTGGTTTCTTCACCTTAGTTATACTTACTGCTTTCTGTTTGCTGGTTTTAAATGTAGATACACAAGTTTGTTTGCTTGCTTTAAATGTAGATACACAAGTTTTTAATTAGCTGATTTCTAAGTTTCTCCTATGGCTTAAACATAGCAGGGTTCGTACATTTCATCTTAATGACCCCTAAGAAGTTTCTTTGCTTACTTCTCCATTTATGAAAATATTCTAAATGGCTGACTTTCCCAGAAATCTAACCATATGATAGAAATTTTGTATTTAATACTCAATATAAGACGCAGATGGAGACGACCAGGGACTAAGAAATAATATGGTTTAATTCAAAGATTTTTAAAATCTCTTTGGTCAATATTCTAGGTATCTCAAGGTGTTCAGGTTCGTATTAATATCCCTCTTATGGTAATCCTTGTAAACCCCCACTACTCAGACTTCCATTTTGGTCCTCATATGATTTGGATCCATTTGTATAATGTACTTACTTGTCATAGAAAATAGTCTTTGTTCATAAGCAAATGATAAATATATGTACACCAAGCCCATGCATTGTGTTTTTAGTTACTAAATGAATTAGAAAGTTCCTTTAGATTCCTCCTTTTTAACAAATTTTTATTATTAAATAGCTGTTCTGCATTTGTACGGCAGTAAAATCTTTGGTCCCTATTTTAGTATCTCACATTTCATTGATAATTACCATCCTCATTGTTTGACCTAATAATTGACGTGTTACATTACTTCTGAAGTTATGCTAAAATATTTATTGCACATAGAAGATAAAAACATTTCCATTTTTAGCAACCACTTTAAGCAGAGAAGGAAAGGGTCTCTTTGCTAATAGGCACATTTGCTTTAAGGCACGAACAAAGTGATGAATTTAGAAGAGCACAGTAAACTCGTATAAACTCCAGCTGTATAACCTAGTGTTGTCTCTTGTGGTCATAGCTCCGAACACCACCTAAAATATGAACACATACACCCATAGAGGTAAATCTCTCTGGAGTTGTCTAATAAGCCTTAAATTATCTTCCACGGCTAATTCTTTTAGCTAAATTTCCAAATTTCAGTAGAATTTGTTCATGGAGCCCTAGCTGTGCAAAGACATAAAGCTTTTCTCTATTGCTTCTCAACATGTTACAATCTTCTACCATAACTGCAGAATTTTTTTTTAATTTGTCCCCTTATGTTGTCAATTTTTGATTCAGGTGAGCTTATATTATTAGAGGCACATACATTTTCAATTGTTAGGTCTTCCTGATATATATTTTCCTTGTATCACTCTATGTCCCTCTTTATCTCTTTTCTGATAAAAATTATTTTTTTGGAAGCCTTATTTATCTGGGTTTTTAAAAAAGATTTTATTTATTTATTCATGAGAAACACAGACTGAGAAAGAAGCAGAGACACAGGCAGCGGGAGAAGCAGGATCCATTGCAGGACTGCAAGGCGGGACTCGATCCCAGGACTCCAGGATCACATCCTGGGCCCAAGGCAGACGCCAAACCGCTGAGTCACCCAGGGATCCCTAATTTATCTTTATTTTACAAGTCATTCCAGACTTATGTTTTCTGTTTGCATTCTATATATTTTTCTGCTCCTTTATTTTTGTTTTTTTAATTTAATTTTAATTTTGTATTTAAATTCAATTTGCCAACATATAGTACAACACCCAGTGCTCATCCCATCAAGTGCCCATCACCCAGTTATCCCCATCCCCCCGCCCTCCCCTTCTGCAACCCTTTGTTTCCGGAGTTAGGAGTCTTTCATGGTTTGTTTCCCTAATTTTTCCCCTCAGTTCCCCTCCTTTCCCTTATAATCCCTTTCACTATTTCTTATATTCCATGTATGAGTGAAACCATATGATGATTGTCCTTCTCCGATTGACTTACTTCACTCAGCATCATACCCTCCAGTTCCATCCCTGTCAAAGCAAATGGTGGGTATTTGTCCTTTCGGATGGCTGATAGTAGACAGTAATATTCCACTGTCTTGTATTTAAATTGTGTCTTAGTAATTCCAGTCAATCTGTGCTGTAGTATGAATGTTCGATTTTACCTTGGACATTTTGAATGTTATGTTGCTTTTTTTTTAATTTTTTATTTTATTTATGATAGTCACACAGTGAGAGAGAGAGAGAGAGGCAGAGACACAGGCAGAGGGAGAAGCAGGCTCCATGCACCGGGAGCCCGACGTGGGATTCAATCCCGGGTCTCCAGGATCGCGCCCTGGGCCAAAGGCAGGCGCCAAACCGCTGCGCCACCCAGGGATCCCTGTTATGTTGCTTTTTAATTGGAGTATTTAGATAATTACTATTTTATGTAATTACCGATATGGTTGAATTTAGGTCTACTAAATTCAATTACTTATCATTTGTTTTCTGATCTCCCTTATTTTGTTTCTGAGTTCCATCTCTTCTAACAACTTCTGGATTATTTGAATAATGTTAAATTGCATATTGGTTTATGGCCTATAGTTGCTCTAGGCATTACAATATACACATCAAACCTTTCCCGGTCAGCTTCTTATGCTACTGCTAATAAATATGGAAGGCTTGCAACCATGAAGATTCTTCTCTCCTCTCTATGACCTTTATGTATAGTTACGTTATTTGTTACATATGCATACATTGCAAACCTCACCTCAGATAATATATATGTTCACGTGTGTATATCACTTAAATAGAAAAATACCAGCTGTTTAGTATTTCTCATGCTATGGTCCTAATTCTTATAGATCCATGTTTCTCTCTGAGATAATCTCCTTGTAAGCCAAAGAACTTCCTTTAGAAGTACTGGTAGGGTAGGTCTTCTGTTTGTGATTTTTTTTAGTTTTTTTCATTATTTGAAAATGTCTTTATTTTGCCTTCATTCCTGAAAGTTATTTTCCAGCATATCACATTTTAGGTTGAAAGGGTTTTTTTTTCCATCATAACTTTAAAGATTTTATGTCACTATCATTGGTCTCCATATATTTGATGAGTGATCTGAAGTGATTTGAATTGTCCTGTATTTATTTAATGTGTCATTTACAATAGCTGAATTGAAGCCTTGTTCTCTTAAGTTTTGATATTTAGTAGTTTCACTCTGCTATATGTGTGTGTATGTATGCATATTCCTTGTTTTTGTTTTTAAAGTTCCTCCTGTAAAAAATAAAATTAAATAAATAAATAAATAAATAAATAAATAAATAAATAAATAAATAGAAAAGTTCCTCCTGTTTGGAGTTCACTGAATTTCCTGAATCTCTAAGAGTATGTTTTCCACCAAATTTGATAAATTTTGACCATATTGCTTCTTTTTTGTTTTTGTTCTAATAGCTTTTTCTTCTCTTTCTGGACCTTCAGCAGCGTTAGTGTTAATTCTTTTGATGTTACCACTAGGTCTCTAAGGCATTATTCACTTTTTTTTTTCAAACTGTTCTCTTTTCGTTCTTCAGACTGAATAGTCTATTGATCTATTTTCAATTTCAGTAATTCTTTTTACTTTCATCTCCATTCTGTTATTCAGTCCAACAAGTGATTTAAAAAAAAAACTTTCATATTTTTATTTTTTCTTCTAACATTTCCATTTTCTTCTTATTTATAATTTCTGTTTCTATAATGAGAACTTCTTAATTTAATGAAGCATATTTATAAGAGCGGCTTCAAAATTTTGTCTGATAATTACACTATCTAGATTTACTTAGATCATGATCGGATTGTCTTTTCCTTAAGAGTTGGTCAAATATTTGTAGCTCTTTTTGTGTTTGTGTTGTTTTGAAGGTTATGTTGGGCACAGTCTTTCCTCAGGAAAATGTTAGCTGTTTTTTGTTTTATTTTGTTTTATTTGGGGAGGGGAGGCAATCAACTGTGTTAGTTTCAAGACATAAGCTTTGGCAGTATAATTTTTAGTCCATTTTGCAAAGCCTCTGCTCCTTTGGATTTCTCCCTTGCATGTACCATTCAGAGATTAATCTGAGACCTGGGCCATGGCTAAATAATGGTGCAGTTCTCAAAACTTTGCTATGTTGCTTGCCTTTTTGTTGTTGTTTTGTGTATGAGCCCATAAGTGTACTCAACATTTGTTCTTATTCATATGTAGAATTAAGGTGCCCACCTTCTCTGTTTAATCTCCAGGAGTCTCTCCACAGTCTTCAGCTTAAACAGACCTCATTTACTGTTTTTTATCTTCAAAAAGATGAGGTTTCTGAGTATTGTGGGTTGAGCTGTGTCTCCTCACAAAAATATATTAAAGTCCTAACCCCAGGTACTTGTTAATTGACCTTATTTGGAAATAGGTCCCTGCAGATGTAATAAATATCTAAGTTACATGATTTCTTATTGGAGTCAAGTGGGCCCTTTATCTAATGTGACTGGAATATTTTCTTTTTCATCTTTATAAGAGAAGACACTCAGAGACACACACAGAGATAAGAATGTCATATCTCTGAAGACAGAGATGCATAGGAAGGAGATGGCCATGTGATGATGGAGGCAGAGATTGGAATGATCTATCGACAAGCCATCAAACACCAAGGATCACCTACAGATATCAGAGACTAGAAGAGGCAATTAACTGATTAATTAAAAAAAATTTAAAGATTCTTCTCTACAGGTTTCAGAGGAAATGTGAACCTACAAACACCTTGATTTTGGACATCTGTCTTCAAAGTTGTGAGACAAATTTTAATTGTTTTAAGCCACCCAATTTGTGGTACTTTTTTATGGCATCCTGAGGAAACTCATACCTTATGCTTTCCTCTCTTCCAATACTGTTCAGTAGCTGCCTACATTTTGGGCAGGTCTAAGAAAGGAAAGGGGAAACAAATAACCTGGTAAGTTTAGAAACCTCTTTCAGTGGACCACATTTCCATCTTTTGAAACCCCTTTACGGTCTTCCTGTTTTGCTTAGTTTTAGAGTCCTGAGATAGTTCATTAGGATGCAACAGGCTTATACCAAATATAGATCAAGGACTCATCTTTAACTTTTAATTTCTAGAATTAAATCCATTATTCTATGCTGTTTATTTTAGATTTTATTCCAAAATCATAGCTATTTCTATCATATGTTTTAATCTAAAATTTGATAGGATTACCTCCTTTATCTTTCTCCAGTTCATTTTAAAAAATATGGAAAAGGGCAAGAACAGAGATTTGTAAAATGTCATTAAAAATAAATCCTCCTCCTCGCTAGATGTCAATCTTAATTAAACTTTAGTGTCAAAGCCATGAGCAAATGAATTGATAAATTTGTGCCTCTGCTCACCCACATCAAGAACCTCATAAAAGATTTTATTGAGGAATTTTTCTAAATACAACACACAACATATGTGTGAGTTCGTGTGCTCTACCAATAATTTTATGACACACAAACATAAGAAAATAATGTTACTGTGGTATAACTTGTACTTATTGCAGTGTATTTCTGTATTTTTGATACAATGTATTCCAATGAAATATGAAGCATTGTTGTTTCTATGGTTAAGTATATTTGAGACATTCTGGGCTATAAAATGATTTTTAAAATATGATTTTACAAACTGCAGGCACTCTGTGAACCTTTTTTATGTTAAAATAAATAATACATATGCAAGAAAAATATAGCTCAGGATGAATATTATAAAATTTTTGGACCAAGGAATTGTTTTATGAGAATATTTATTATTATTTAGAGAAAATCCGTGTTCTTTGAAATATGTTTCAGAATTACTCTTATAGCTAATCCATGTTAGCTCCTAACGATACCTGTTTCCTATTCTCTTTTTTATCAGCTTTAATTTTTTTCCTTGATGTTCATACACTAAAACATAAGGATAAATATTTTATTTTGGCAATATAGTACATGATGTCAGGTATTAAGTCATTTACCAACTACTTTTTTTATTTTTATTTATTTTTTTAATTGTAGAGAATTTGGCAAAAGCCAATCATGTGGTACCACAGCAGTTTATAACTGCAACAATTGAGAATGATGGTTCCTCTAGTCCATGTTATAGTCCTTATCCCCTACGTGCCTACGTGCCACGTGTATGGATTGGAAAACATTACCTCTTTGGAAACAATTCTAATGTCTCACGACTTCTTCAAAAACGCCTGGCTTCTTTCACTCTTATTTACATTGTAGTTATACTTCCTACATGAGACATAGTTTTATTATTATAACATTTTCCCCAACTAACCAATTTTTCTTTTTGTTTTCCTTAGAATCTTGTTGTTCAAACTGTTTTCCTTTTATTGTCCTTTCTCTTATTCTTCTTATAGATGTCACTTTCTAGAGTTATATCATTTATTCCTACTAACATTTTTATACATTATCTTTTCAAATCAGAGATAATCAATTAGTTTCATGTACAAGTATAATAATTCCATTAAATACTAACTCACTAATTTATTTTTGTATTGTCAGAATTGTATCTTTACTGATTAACATGGCCCTGAAGTGCTCTTTTGAAATCACTAATCAATGAAATACACTCTTATTCATTTACTTTTTAAATGTAAATATTTTGTGAGTTGAATCTTTTTTTATGCGGATAACTTTATTTATTTATTTTATTTAAATTCAATGAACCAACATAAAGTACAACATTAGTTTCAGATGTAGAGTTCAGTAATTCACCAGTTGTGTGTAACACCCAGTGCTCATCACATATAGTGTCCTCCTTAATGCCCATTACCCAGTTACCCTACCCCTTCACCCTTCTCCCCCCAGCAACCTGTACTTTGTTTCCTATAGTTAAGAGTCTCTCATTATTTATCTCCTCTGATTTCTTCCCATTCACTTCTCCCTCCCTTAGCCTATGATCCTGTTTCTCATATTCCACATATTAGTGAAACTATATGATGATTGCCTTTCTCTGATTGACTTATTTTGCTCAGCATAATACCCCCCATTTCTACCCACATAGATGTAAATGGTAAGATTATATCCTTTCTTATGGCAGAGTAATGTTCTATTATGTATATATATATATATATATATATATATATATATATGTGAATATTATATATACACACACACATATATATATTCCTCTGTTGATGGACATCTGTGCTCTTTCCACAGTTTGGCTATTGTGGACACTGCTGCTATAGACATTGGGCTGCAGGTGCCCTTTCAGATCAGTATATTTGTATCTTTGAGATAAATACCTAATAGTGCAATTGTTGGGTTGTAGGGTAGTTTCTGTTGTTAACTTTTTGAGGAACTTCAATACTGCTTTGTATGGAACCAGAAAAGACCCCAAATAGACAGTGGAATGTTGAAAAAGAAAACCAAAGCTGATGGCATCACCATTCTGGACTTCAAGCTATATTACAAATCTGTAGTCATCAAGACAGTGTGGTACTGGCGCAAAAAAACAGACACATGATCAATGATTGAACAGAATAGAGAACCCAGAAATGGACCCTCAACTCTAAGGTCAACCAATCTTTGACAATGCAGGAAAGAATATCCAATGCAAAAAAGAGTTTCTTCAAGAAATGATGTTGGAAAAATGGGACAGCCACATGTAGAAGAATGAAACTGAACCATCTTCTTACACCATACACAAGACAACCTCAAAATGATGAAAGACCTAAATGTGAGGCAGGAATCCATCAAAATCCTGGAGAAGAACACAGGCAGCAACCTCGATCTTGGCTGCAGCAACTTCTTGCTAGACAGTCTCCAAAGGCAAGGGAAACACAGGTAAAAATGATCTGTGGGAACTTCATCAAGATAAAAAGCTTTTGCACAGTAAAGGAAACAGTCAACAAAACTAAAAGGCAACTTACATAATGGGAGAAGATATTTGCAAATGTCTTATAAGATAAAGGGCTAGTATTCAAGATCTATAAAGAGCTTATCAAATTCAATACCCAAAAAACAAATTATCCAGTGAGTTACATTTCTAAAAACTAGGGTATTGTTTTAAATGTTTGGTGCATGGATTGCCTAAATAAAAATATTTTTATTAATTACTAAAAAAATCCAGATTGACCCCTAGGCCTACTGAATCAAATTCCCTAAGGGACAGAATCTTACGTTTGAATTTTTAACAAGCATTTGGTGTTATATATTGACAACCACTAGAAAGGGATTACTCTTTGGTGGGCTGGTTGGTTTGTCTTCTCTTTTATTAAGACCAGTAAAATTAAATCATGCCTTCTTTTTATTTATTTCTTTTGAAAAATAATTCAAGTTATTTATTTCAGTCGTATTTACTACCCTACAATGTCTGTGAAATTGCTCTAAAATAGGGTTCAATTTCATTTATTTAAATGTTATTTTCCTTTGTCAATTAACCATGCATTCTGTACTCATATACTGTGTTTCATTTCTTGGATCCCAAAAGCATTTTTTTAAAATTCTTATGACCCTCACATTGTATCAAACATTTGTTTACTTATGTATTATCTTCCATATTATCCTATCACATTATGCTAAAAATTCCTTAGGATGGGAACTATGTCTTTAGAAGCTCATTTTAGAATGCTGGCAGCAAGTGGCACAATATTTTTACATAGAAGATGTTCAATATATTTGATGAATTGAGCTGAATTGGCCTTCTTTCCTGATAATTCCTTCTCATTATTACAAGAAGCTTGCTTCACCAGTGTTTTAATGTCTCATTTGCATTCATTCATCTTACTGACTCTTCTGATCTTATAGATGTATATATGTATATATTTTTCCCCTGACTTTCCAGATGCATGCTTTCCTTTGCCAGAATATTCTCTATCATTTTTGTATTTGAACTGTGTGAAGTTGTTGCATAATGCACAACTATTATTGTATTCACTATTAAAAAGGCATGCCTGATAATATTGTCAACAGTATTTCAAAAAAATTCTCTATGCAATATCAATTCAGAAAATACTGTACTGAATAAAGTTGAAATTATTTTTTTACTAAAAAACTTCCCAGGTCCTTCACTATATCAGTCAATAAATGACTACAGTGCTAATTCTTCCAGATTTATCTAACCCAGGAAAAATAAATGAAATAAAATGAAAGGGAAATAAAGTGAATAAAAGGAGAATTTGTATCTATCTGTAGATATAGATAGACATATAAATATAGATAGACAGATCCCAGAACAGTATTATTTTAAATATACATTGGTAGTATACAGTAGTACTTAGAAAATAGGTACTTAGTAAATTAATAAATTGATTTTGGAGGATGTATTAGAATAACAAAAACAAAATCCAATATCTTTAAAATATTTCCTTGGATAACACAAGTTCTTAATCAAAAAAAACAAAAACAAACATAAAATCAGAAAACAAACAAAAGCTTCCTAGGAGATTCAGGGGCTCTACATTATAGTCATAACTCCTGCAAAATTCATTCAACTGATATTTATAGATAATTATTTTAAGCCTCCACTCAAAATGTTTTCAGTGGAAATGAAAAAGAAATTCATTTTTTGTCAATTCTTCCTAAGCTAGAGTCAAAAAAATTACACTTATCAATCATGATGATTTCACACCATAGGATAAACCATTGCAACTAATTACATTAACCAGGACCAAAACTAATATGAATTAATCTTTTTTCTCCTCATCTTCAGAACTAGAAATAATATATTTTTTGAATTGTATACACCTGAACTTCTAACACAATGCTAAATCAATATTGAATATGCAATAGATGCTTGTTTGATTCTTCTCAAGTATGCTAAAACACACACACACACACACACACACACACAGAACTGCCTTGCATTTAATTTTCATATGGAGTTTACAAACTCCCTAGTTAACCATATGCACAGTTTTATGATTTCACATTTATAGAAAACAAGTTATTTTTAGAACTTAAGAAAACATTTAATTTCAGTCACTAGACATATGCCATCATTTATGTTAAATTATTCTGTGGTCTTCAGTTAGTCACTGGGCGGAGGTTTCTCATGTTCCTTCCCACTGAAAGATCCAGTTAGTTTTAAACCATTCATTATTTCCCTCTCTCTTTTTTCTTTTCTTTCTTTTTCTTCTTCCTTTTATTTTCTCTACGCGCTTGCAAAACACTTAAAACCAAATAGAAAAATAAATGAATAAAAGTACCAGTGAGAAAAACTACACTTAAAAAAAAGAAAAAAAAAAAAGGCCTGAGGGATATTAGTGCCTTAGCCCCGGGAAGCTATAGCAATTCTGATTGGTCCACATTATTCTCCTTTCTTACCCATCTGCATCTCCCCTTTCATGGAGAAAGCCCAGTTCTGCTATAAGCCATTCACTATAACTTGTTATTGCCTGTTGGCATTGTTAGTGCACAATTAACTGGGACTCAAATTAAGGGCTGATGATGTAATTAATCAAAATGTTACAAATATTAGGCCCTCTGCTTAGGAAGATTGTTAAAAATAAACCTGATTCCTTGGAGAAACGGTAGCATTTGGCAGCCAATTCCAAGACTTAAGAATGTTCTCTAATGTTATACAAAAATGGTACAGTTCCCAGCAAATTTGATCTCAAAATTGTTCTGGGCCCTCTTCCTTACTTCTTTTTTTATTTTTTTAAGATTTTTATTTATTCATGAGAGACCGTGAGAGAGAGAGAAGCAGGCGCCATGCAGGGATCCTGACATGGTACTCGATCCTGTGACCCTGGGATCACACTCTGGGCGGAAGGTAGGTGCTAAACCGCTGAGCCACCCAGGGATCCCCCTCTTCCTTACTATTAAGAGTTTGACTAAAAGACAGATTTTGGTTATAATTTTTGCCATATATTTCAGTTTTAGGTAAAAAAAAAAAAAGTATATTGTAACATGTCAACTAAAGTTTAGAAGGTACATTTTACACTAGGTGTTTTCAATTTAGGATTTCCATGAAATGTCTTTCATAAAATCCTATAGACCTTCTACAAAAACCAAACAGCATTATACCTACTTAATATCCCTTAGAATCTGGTAAAACTTGAAACTTACTCTTGAATCAAATCCTTCCATACAATGTTATAACAACAAAAAAAGTACACATTTTTTATGAGATGAATAATATGAAAAATGCAAATAAAACCAACCCTTTCAATGGATGAACTTAAATTGCTCTTTGAAATAAATAATTTTTTTCTCATTCTAAATCCATAGATAAAATATGACAAAAAAGGTTTCCATATACTATTACTCATATTACTTTTCATTTTTTATTGTATTAGATATTTGTAGTCCCCATTTTGGACAACTCAATATGATGCTTTGCTCAATAAATCAATTCGATATCTTTCTCCACGTAGACCACCTAACAGTCAACACAATATTTTTAAAAAATACAGAAGTTACAGAATTATTCATTTAAATAGTAAAAATAGTTGAAGTATTAATGCATGTAGATAAAAATTCTTCAATTCGTGTAAGTCTACTGAGTTTCACTTTTACTCTCCCAACTGTTTTCTTCTATTTTCTCTTAATTTTGAACACATCTATATTTCTCCTCACTCATGCCAGTTCTTCAATTACCTTTCATGCTGTGCCCTTAAGTAACAGGACTAAACACACAAGAATAACAAAATTATCATATTGTTTAGTAATAGCTGCAATTAATGGTGCATAGATTATTGAGAGAGCCTGCATAAATAACAGATCCAAAAGAAAAAATATTTATATGGAGTAATCATTATGTTTTCTCCTCTGGAAAAGGGTGAGAGTTAAGTAATTGAACAAAAGAATAATAAGCATCCGTATAAAGCATGAGGGAAATATGCAGTCTGCTTCCTTGAACGGAGAAGAATGAGTCTGGCATGACTCTTTTTTTTCATTAGAAAAGTTTCTTCTCTTTGGGTTGGACCCATAATACCAAGCCTATAAATTCATTTGAAAAATCACAAATAATAAAGTAGCCATGGTACTGAAAATATGAAGTATATAAAATATATGTGGCTGTAGATTTGTCTGAAGGGAAGCTTGATGTGGTTGCTTTGACATTATGACTATGAATGACCAAGAATTAAATTTCAAGGTCAGAAAAAAAAAATACCAGACCTAAGTCAAGTTCTTCCTGAAATAAAATAAAATTATTTGGCTTTTCTCCCATCATATAAACAAAATATGGATCTGTTTTTTGTTTTGTTTTGTTTTGTTTTTATCTCTTGAAATGGTAGAGTAAGTTGTCACACACAATGTGAGTTTTAAAGCTTGATAGAAGTATAGTAAATTTTTCCTGATTGGAGCAAAATGAGGCAGGATGAGAAGATAATTCTAGACTGACAAAAGTGGTAGGGTAGAGTCAAAATAATGAAAAAGAATGAGAAAAGCTTGATTGATAGATTTTCTATATGTTTCGTCATTCCTCCAGAGGTTGGCATCCTACTGGATTTCAAGAAACCTTTTAAAAATCCAAGTTCTTAAAATAACAACAGCAATATATATATATATATATATTTTTTATAAAGATTTATTTATTTATTCTTGAGAGACACAGAGAGAGAGGCAGAGACACAGGCAGAGGGAGAAATGGGCTCCATGCAGGGAGCCTGATGCGGGACTCGATCCTGGGACTCCAGGATCTTTAGCTAAAGGCAGATGCTCAATTGCTGAGCCACCCAGGGGTCCCAACAATATATTTCTTTGAAGGCAGGGAATAGCATGTTTAATATCAATCATGAAATATTATTTTTATGCATTTCAGAAAGTCCAATAAATAAATATTTGCTAATAACAACAGATTGGGATAGTGTAAGAATTTTAATTTTTAATTTTTCTAGTGCTTATGTCACTCACCAAATAACTGGTAGATACACTGCCAAAATAACTAATAACACAGGGATACTCATAAAGAACAATCCTAAAATATTTACTAAAAGTGGCACATTCTGGAAGAAAGGAATTGTTAACTGTCTATAGTACCCATGCTAAGGCAAGAACAGGAGTTCTAAACACAGCAGCCTGGTTCTCGTATCCAGGCATGTGGCTAATTTGCATGCATCTATAAACTGGAAATAAGACAAAGCATGTGACATCAAAGGTAAATTGTTAACCAAAATATTGATTTGGTTAAAAGCTGGAAATTTAAAATTTGAAGGTAAGATTGTCAGAGTGATGCACCTGGCATTCCATCACTGCTGATCCTCTAAGGGAGAAAAATCACAGAAGCAAAGCAGCCAAAATGCAAGCACTGAGAGGAGGAGAAGCAGCCAGAGGCATGAATTATCCTTGCACTGGACTGAAGAACCAGCCACTGAATAATTGAGAATTGACTTCAGGTTGAACATTGAATTTCCATCGTGCACAAGAACTCTGTAGCCCTTAGGTAAAGATTTGATTTACATAGATTAGATCAATAAATAAAAGATAAATATAGGGGATAAATAAAAATCCATCTTCAGCTAGAAATCATGCTCTTTAGGTTGTTTAGTTGAATTCTTTGTTGAAGACCAGCAGGCAAACTCTTCTGGTTTTCCAAATCAATTATCTAAGCTGCTCTCCTCCACAACACAAGAGGAAAATTAGCAAACAGTGAAAACAATGTGTTTATGCACTTAGAAACTATTTCTCAGGCTCATTCAAAATGCAGTTTTGGAAATCAGATGCAGCGTAACAGCAGTAGGGTTATAATTTATGAAGCATATCTTTTATCAATTCCATATTTTTTTTGTCAAATTCAAATACTATATTAGGGGTTTTTTATTGCAAGTTTAAAATTGCATGCTAATAATAATTTGTTTCTCCTCTAGTATTTATTTAAAAGTTATATTGCTAAAGTCAATTTTAAAAATTGTTCTCCTTGTAGCATCATTATTTTATTTTTAAAATATTGTTGATTTATCTTAGGATTTTTATTTTACAGTATCTGTAATGAAATTCATTATCGTGAAAGACAAAATCATTTCAACAAGTTCCCCTATTATGAAGCCCATTATGGCATCAATGATACACGATCAAAGTATTTTTATATACATTTTTTAAAAAGATTTATTTATTTACTTGAGAGAAAGAATGTAAGAGAGTATGAGCTGGAAGGTCAGAGGAGAGGGGGAAGGAGGGAGAATCTGAAGCTGACTGCTCTGAGGGTGGAACTGGCAGGGCTCGGTCTCACGTCCCTGAGATCATGACCTGAACGAAAAACCAAGAGTTGGATGCTTAACTGACTATCCCACCTAGGTACCCCTGTTTCTATACACATTTAAAATTAAATTAAATTAATAAAATTAAGAATAAGATAATTTATAGTAAATGAAAACTTTTAAATTGTGGGATCTTTTGAAGAATTTTGTTCCTTCTTTATTACTGTTATTAAGATTTTATTTATGTATTAAAGAGAGAGAGAGCACAAGCAAGGGGACCAGCAGAGGGAGAGGGAGAAACAGGCTCCCCACTGAGCAGAGAGCTTGACACAGGCTCCATCCCAGGACCCTGGGACCACGACCTGAGCTGAAGGCAGGTGCTTAACCGACTGAGCCACCCAGACTCCCCCTGTTGTTTCTTTAAACACTGTTGCTTCTTTAAATCAAGTCTTAGTGCACAAATGCTTTGAATGACTACCTCAGTAATTACATGCAGAATTTATCAAATTTTTTTTAATGATGTCTGTTGGAGTTAAAAGTGCAACTATATGAGGAAGATCACTGGAACTGAAATGCAAAATACATCAAATGTGGGATTCTAGAATTGGGAATATTTTATATTCATCGGGACACCGTATTTCAAGAAAAACAACTCTCCTCTGTTATCTGTGCCTTAAATCTCAACTCTGTGCACATCCCAACTTGTAGGTCAATATTTCTAAAGAAAAATGACACAACTGTGCTGGCTAGTCTCACTTGAAATTCATAATCATGAATCTCTCATGAGCACTCAACACTGTCAGCAGTCCACGTATATTTGTCTGGTGAGCTTTCTTTCCCAGTCCCTGAGAAGGCTATTTTATACACCTATTCCTTACCAGACCATTACTCAATTACCCATGCGTTCTCTCAGCTGATGATTTTGCTTCATATTTCAGAGAGAGAGAGAAATGTCCTTAGCTCCTCATAATTAAGTGAGTTGACAACCTATATCTGTACTGAATAATTATTCCTTTGTTTTCTTCTCTGCTCCAAGTTTCAGTTTGTTTGATTTCTGGATTCCATCTCCCCTAGAACATTCAATAGCTTGGTTACTCAATTACATTGTTTCTGTTCTATATCACCAGTTTTTCCCTGTCTTCAGAGTCATTCCCATCAGCATATAATCTATTTTATTTTTAGAACTCTCTTGACCACAGTACTTTGAAAATTCTTTCATCTTCTTACCAGCAAAACATCCCAAACAGGAATCAGGTTGTGTACAATGTCTTTCTTATAGCCTCTAATCTTCCCACTTTATCTTCTCTGAATCAAAGACTCTGCTATTTGTCAGTCATCAGTGATATCCATGTTGTAATATCCAATGTTCATTTTGGTTTGTGCTTGACGTCTCCTCTAAGCAGCAGATGACAAAGTTGGACACTCCCTGTTTTCTTGAGGTAATTTTGGATTGTGCTTTCTGTAATTACGTACTAGTACGATTTATCTTATTAGCTCTCTTTCTAATTCCCCATTGTTTCCTCTTTGCATAAAATCAAATGTTGGTAAGTCTCAAGACTCTGCCCTGGAATTCCTTTTCATCCATATATCACGTTCAGAAACAGAGAGAAGGCCAGTGAACTAGGATAATAATATGCTTGTTGTCCTTGTCTGGTATGGACTTTCTTCAGATCTCCGTAAGGTTGACTCCTATTGACCTCAGATTCTAGCGCAGTCTCCTCTCTTTAGGGGAAATTAACAGACTACTCTATGGAAGATACCCACTTCTTTCCCCCACCATCACTGCCCTTTGTTATGTCTACTTCTCTTACTCTCTCTTAGGACTTATTTCTATTGAAATGATCTTGACTGGGCTCCTGGATGGCTCAGTCAGTTAAGTATCTGCCTTCAGGTAATGATCAGGTCATGATCCCAGGGTCCTGGGATGGAGTCCAAGTCAGGCTTCCTGGTTCCCCTGCCTGTGTGTGCTCGCTCTCCCCCAACCCCCTCTGCTGTCAAAGAAATATATAAAATCTTTTTTTTTTTTTTTTAATGATCTTGGTTGTTTACTTATCTACTTTTGTAGTCTTCTAAAATGTAAGCTTCTCTATATGTTTTAGCTTAGAAAATAAAAACTAATATTGCTTAAATTCTTTAAAAATTTTGTGAAGGCTTTGATTGTAGTAAGCACTCTCTTCCTCACTCTTTCTTGAAATAATAACAATTTGAGAGGTTACTTCAACTTAATTTACCTAATGGTAAATATGGTGTATGGCACACATTACATTGCAAGTGAGGAAGCTGCCCTGTGACAGGTGAGGTGTTTCACACATAGTAAAACTGAAAAATTAGAATGATTCTCATACTGAAAGGATCTTGAAAGCACATTTGACATTAAACAATTAAGAATTATTATAGGTTTTGAACAGAACATCATGAAGCATACTGAGAATGATAAATTAAGCAAAAGTTGACAAACGAATTGGAAGGAAATCTGAGGACAGTCTCTGCACAGTAAGGGTACAAATAATTTGGCATATAGTACCTGGAAACTTACTAGATATTTGGCAGCTATTTAGGACACGGAGAGGCAGGCCAAATTTAAAATGGACATAAAATTTTTAGATCTACTGATAAATTAGATGTGGATGAGAATGGGGTCTAGGAGAGTAAGAGGTTTTAGTTTTGAGCTTAGGCAACCAGAGAAGAATCACAGCAGTGGCAGTCAGAGGGGAGAAGTGTGACATCCAGGAATAAAGATGTCTTCTGGGAAATAAGATAGATTCTGTTTTCAATGTCAATATTAATTTAAGATTTAACAATACATAGAAATTAAACTAACATCACATCTGAGATAAAATATAAACAGTGATGACATAAATAAAGGAGAATGAACCCTTTCTTCCTTTCTATAACCTCCAGGCAAATTCAAACTCTGTTTGGTTGCTCATCACCCTTATCTTCCTTTTAAACCACATTGTTTTTTCATTATAAGACACCAGATATGTACTAAGGCATTCTAAAAACTTACTTAATTCACTGAAAACACCACTGTCCCCATAATTGTATCACAGGAAGCTAGAGTACAGTAATGTGGTTGTGTCTGGGTTCTTTCTCATCACAAACAGATTTATAAGGTTTCAGGCCTATTACGCTCCAAACAACTTGGTTTTCATTTAAAACAGTATTTTAAAAACTCAGTGATCACTACCCTTTCACCTCCTGTTGCCACCAAAATCTGAAGCATCCCCTAAATCAGTGTTTCACAGGCATGGGTATCAAATCATCATGAAAACAAACAAACCAAAACAGGAAGATAATCTCGCTCTAGATATTTTTCTGTCTTAAATGGATAGGATTTTGTCTTACAAGGGTCTGTTTTTTAAAAAAAATGAAATAGCTGAAGTGCCTAGATGGTTCAGTTAAGTGCCTTCAGCTCAGGTCATGATCCCAGGTTCTTGGGATTGAGCCCCACTTAGAGCCCCACATCGGGCTCCTTGCTCAGTGGGGAGTCTGCTTCTCCCTCTTCCTCTGCTGCTCCCCCTGTTTATGCTCTCTCTCTGTCAAATAAATAATTTTTTTAAAAAAATAATAAAATTTAAACATGAAATAGTTATTAAATCCATCTCCACCCATATGTGGACACATACACACACACAATATAACATGAAGAAACTTTTTATAATAGAGCTTCAAAATGACTATCTTTAAAAAAGGATTGAGGAATATAAAGTGTTACATTGAAGAGTATATTTACCCTAGAGATTCTGCTGGAAATTCAGTATACAGAGCAAAAGTTGTGTTTGGTTTGAATCTTACTTAAAAATCTCTCAGGGAATCCATGCTTGATAACAATACAGTTGTTGTTTCTCTTATTGTTATATCTAATCACTATTTCTTTGACAATGCCAGGTGATATTTGTCTCATATGTAGGTATTTGAAAATCCATTTCAAATTATTCAACACTTCATGCATGAAAAATACATTTTACAACCCATATAATAAACACACATCTCTGATCTGCACTGTATGCTGTGATGCATGGGTTACATGCCTTAGAGAAACAAGCTTTTTACACACATTGGATTAACACCATAATTACACTTAATTTGGAGAAATACTGACATTAAGGAGGGGAAAGGTAAGTATAAGAAGAGATAAGATAGGAGAACCAGAGATCCCATGTTACACTGGGTCATACATATATTCATCAAATTAAGAGTCATATAGAATCAATAACACTATACACGTTATTCTCTCTTTCCCTTTTTCTTTTCCAAGTGTACTGGACTGAATTCACATTATTTACTTACCTGCTTGTAATTCTGGTGTCCCTTTCCTCCAAAATCCTGCCAGGTGTATTACAACAATACATTTCAATATATTTCTTAAAAGACGAATCACAGATTAAGGGATGAAATGAGTGAAGAATGAAAACGATTGCATAGAGTTCTAATGGAATATTAGAGCCAGCAAAGAAGTGCAACAGCTATTCCAGGGAAGTTGTAAATTCCTCAGACTCAGGAGATGATGTGGGTGTTTATGGGACACTTACTGTAATGAACGTGATATGATATATTGAAAGAGATACAGCCAGTCCGTGTCCAAAAGAGAGGATGGTTATAGGGCCACTATAGGATTCCTGCCTTCCCTTCCTGTTTATGTTTGGTATTAGCTTATTAACCCTATGGTGCTCTTTATATTGATACATGAATTTTGCTGGATTCCTGACTTCTAGTAGTTTTCAGTCTACTCAAGGAATAAAATGTGTAAACAAATAGTGGCATTTAATAAGAATTGCTTGGAAGAGAAGGAGTTACAGATCACTTGCCCACCTGAGGTGCCTCTGGTTGTGAGATCTGACACTTGAAAATCCAAGACAGAGGATGATAATTTAATATCAAGGGTTGGCTAAAATTAGTAATAAGGATATAGTTTTATAGACTCGATAGCTGATATTTCCCCAGATATCAAATTCTTCTAAGAAAGAGCTATCTTTGTTTATACAACAGAAGTTTTTGTGTATGAAAAGGCGGGCTTCCGGAGACTAGAACTTCACAGGAAACACCAAAACTGAAAGAGGGCTAGGGTTATTGTGCTTAAACAGACAAATAAAAATTGTTGGA
>NW_023331117.1:0-50566 GCF_011100685.1 Canis lupus familiaris | reverse complement strand
TTCCTTCCTTCTTCTTCTTTTGTTTCATCAAAGACAGGAAAGATGGATAAGGACAAGATGTACATAGACATTATTGTTAGTAAAGAGAGATTATTCCTGCCCAAGTCACAGGATAATGGAAACCCAACCTTAGCACAGACGGCAGTCAGTGTGATGACAAAGAAAATACAATTTGATATTAAATGTAGGTATTTTTTTCCTACAAATAAAACATTTTAAAAGTAGTAGACCTTTCTAAAATTAGGAGGTCACCCTTTAAAATGTATGAATATAATTGACAATTAAATGATCCATGCAATTAATAAATTTTATTGTCATTTTTTACTCTCTGTTAAATAAATCCCAAAGTAGTTTTAAAATAAGAGCAAAATAAAATAAAGTGAAATAAAAAGAGCAGATATTTCTATAAAAGTCAGAAATGCCATTGTCTACATGTATCCTCCGAGACTGAGTCTAGTTAAATTTTGTGATCCTCATGATCATTTAATTATTCATTTATAAAGCACCCACAAAAAATATGCTGTATAGTTTCACATAAATCACAATTTAATGGGAGTGGGGTGGATAGGAAAATAATCACTTATAACCAACTATAGATGCTATTAAATGTCTACATAGTAGGAGATTGTGTGGAAAATAAAATGTTGAAAATAGGAGTGCATTGTCTCTACCTTCAGGGATGCTGCAGAGAAGAAAGAAAGATGACCTGGTCCAAACCCTTTGCAAACAGGCGAATTACAGCCCTCTGGTAATCACACATGTGTGGTACTTGGTACTGGGAGGATTCTTAGATTTGAAAAGCTTTTCCAAGATGTGCCTAGTCTCATCAGGACTGTTGTGGAGAATAAACATGGTATTTAAGATCAACTACTTGAGAAATGTAATATAAACTATGCAATTACCAGGGTACAACTTGTAGATGTTTCATGAATAAAACAGTTCCCTTTGTGTAATTGGTGACCTACGTGCATCACTTAGGGATCACAGATGTTAAAATCAAACCAGAAAACATCGTAATACAGCAAGAAACAATCTGGAGGGCAATGTGGGGCATCCTGTACTTCTCCATGCTTTTTCACCTGTGTTTCACCTTTACTGTTACTTTTGAAAATTTGAAATTATTAGTATGCTCTGGTATTGGCTAAGAGTTCCAATTTTTGTGAGATTTAACTATCTCAGGTTGTGAGTTATCTGAGGTTGGTAATCTGGTTTGAAGGAGAGGATTATAATACTTGTTTTAAAGCTGCTGAGTGAAGCAATTACTCTGTATTTACATAGATTGTATATTCTGGGGTATTGTAATGGAAGGATTAATGGAGATTACAGAACTTAATACTCCAAGTCTTTCCACTTCTTGACACTTTCACTGTAGTATAAATAGCATGCGTGCCTAAGAGGAAAGCAAACCTTATGTGGAATAGGTACATATCAGTTATCTGGGAAAAAGAGATGAGACTACATTGTCACTTCTCATTTCCTGTGCCATTTTTATTAGTTTACTGGGTTATTAGGTGGGCCAATAAAGGGTACTCAACAAATAAATGAGATATATGGATTTATATTTTAGGGGAATATATTTTGCTTGATGTAGAGAACAAACTGGAGAAGGACATAAGCAGAGGCCAGGAGAACAGGTGGCAGGGTTGGGGGTGGAGGACTGTTGTTATTGAGGGGGACACTAATACAGGATTTACATATTGATAGCAGTGAGAGGTGCTGAGAGATCGGGCAGATTAGCAAACTGTCTACGTCAGGATTATAAATAAGAGTGAGGCTCAGGATGAATGTATTTGTCTTCCATAAGTAATATCTGTAGACAAGAGGGAAAGGAGTTATTTTTTTTTTTTTTTAAGATTTATTTATTTATTCATGAAACACACAGAGAGAGGCAGAGACACAGGCACAGGGAGAAGCAGGCTCCATGCAGGGAGCCCAATGTGGGACTCGATCCCTGGTCTCCAGGATCACACCTTGAGCTAAAGGCGGCGCTAAACGGCGGAGCCACCCAGGCTGCCCTTGAAAGGAGTTTTAAGAAGAGTTCTAGAATACCACAATTTGTTTTGTTTGTTTTTTTCACTTTCTCCCCCCCCCTTTTCCCTATAATCCACTGGTATAGAGAATGGGGAGAGGGTGTTAGGATACCTGTCCTGTGGAGCTAGTCTAGGAGAACGCCTCCGAAATGTTAATATGCACATGACCTGTGCCCATCAAACATCTCTTTGGCTGAAAAGAAGGTATTCTCAATAGCCGAACTCTTCTGTGAGGTCATCTAAAGCTGTATCAATCACTTAATCTCTTGGCAAGTGCCTAAAATTGCAAGCTTGTGGGAGAGACTGATGCATAAGGGAATAGGACACTTCTCCTGCAGAGCCAGGGGGAAGTCATATCAAGACTACAATTTCAAGGAGGCGCCTGGGGGGCTCAGTTGGTGAAACAACTGCCTTAGGCTCAGGTCATGACCCCAGGGTCCTGGATCCAGCCTCAGGTCTGCCTCTCTGCTGGGCCCCTCTCACTCTCCCTCTGCTGAGCTCTCCCTCTCCCTCTCTCTCTCTCTCTAATAGACAAATAAAATATATAATTGTATTATATATATTTTTATTTATTTATTTATTTATTTATTTATTTATTTATTTATTTATTTATTTTTTAAGAATTCCAATACAGAGAATTTTAGTATAAATAAGAGGTGAGGGAAAACAGGGAGAGCCCACCAGGGCTTCCATAACTGCATACTCTTTAAAAACCGGCATTACTGGCAAAGAGTAGACCACCCCGGCAGCCCAGGGGACCGATGCAGGGATGCAGAGCTGGGCTCCTGGGGCTCCTCTCCCCCCAGGACTGACCTAGGTCAGGGACAGGGAAGGAGGCCCCGCTGATGCAGGGGCAAAGTGGGTCAATGTTCTTGGCAGTGACTGAGGACAGGCCGAGGCCCGTGGCCACTGTCCCACAGGCCTGGGGGCCCATTGGGGGGTGCTGTGTGCACCCTCTGAGTACGTGCATGGAGGTGGGGCACCCCGGCAGCTCCTGGCTGGGCTCAGTCTTGCTAATAAATGATCAGTGAGGTCAACCGGTAGGATCAAGGTCAGGGGGCAGGACCGGGGTCAGGGATCAGGGCCAGGCTCGGGACCGGGGAACCCAGCGGAGGGAGCTGGTGTCTGCGACTGCGGGGAGCTGGCTGGGCCCGGGCGGAGCTGGGCTGCTCAGGTGGTAAAGAGGATGCAAAGGGCCAGGATGGCCTCCTTGAAAATGACAGCTGACGTCCCTATGGAGAAATACCGGACCGAGAAGCCACCTGACTCTCAGGGCCTAAGTAAGAGGTAATTCCCTTCAGGGATTATGAAGAAGAGATGGAGAAAATTCAGGGAAATGAGAAAGGACTAGAAGAAAACTCAAATTCATGGACAATATGTCCATGCTAAAGGGAAGGAAATCCTAACCAATGTAGATGTAAGATCAAACACTTTGCTTATATTGGACAGGAAAAAATGAAGTAACCAAAATTATGAAAAATAATAAATACATAAGATATCCAACCTCTGTTAGTAAATACCCAAAGACAGTAAGGCATTGTCAGCAACATTTTCAAAGTTTACAATTCAATTTAAAGGTAATTATGGATAATATTATGAAAACATGTTTTTTTTAAATAAAACATTTTTGACGTATTATTTGACATGACTTTTATACTAGATTACAAACTCAAGAATGAAATAATGAAATACAATGGATAAAAAAATGATACCTTTTCTAAATAATTGAATTTACCTCTTCTAAATAATTGAATTGCATGAACAAAGAAAAATCTAAAGAATTGTTTTGCATGGTAGTATAAGGTTTAATTGAATTACCAAAAAATGAATATATAGTAGAAACACTTTATAATGGCAAGCCAACAGATTTATATTAGGAAAAACTAATTGGATGGTCTATTGATTAAACCAACTGAAGTCAAATTCTCTTAAATTCCTTCCTATGCAGAGAGAAATTAGAGCACTCTAATTATAGAAAGAATTTTCTAATATAGAGAGTGATTTAAAAACGAGAGGTATACTTCTCAATTTTATCTAATTGTAAAAAAGCAAACCAATAGCAATGCAGAAAAAAATAAAAGATAAAGCCACGGCAAAAAAAAAAAAAAAAAAAGCAAAAAAACAAAAACGTGTGGAAGAAGTAAATATAAAGGTACTAGCATATTAATTATTAACATACATGTAAAGTGTGTGAAATTTCATCATTATTAATTTTCTGATTTTATAATTGCATTGTACTTAAAAATCTGGAGCAAAGTAGATGCTCAGTAGATTATAGTGATGATGACAATGGTGATCATTATAATTGCTCTATGATATTTTCTTAAAAGCAACTTCATATATACACATGCATATACAAATGTACATAAATACACATTCATATAACATAAAATAAAATAGTCAATTAAGGCAAAAAATATGTGTAATGAGTGAGAGGGCATGATTTTGTTTATATTTATTAAAGCTTTAGAGAAAAGATTATGTGGTAGAAAACTGATGGAGGAAAAGTCAGCAATTTTCCAGGATAATGAATGTAGCACACCAGAGAACAAGAAAAATGAGTATAAATGAAGAATTCATTTCAGGGATTTGAGTATTAATGTATGTTTTGTGCTTTTTAGGCTTGTTTCATTGAATGGATTCACAAAATAATAGATTTTCTTATAAACCACGTAGAAAAAATTGAGGAAGTATTTTTCCCCAATCAGTTTATAAACAAGTGACATCATTACAAAGGCAAAGAAAAATAATATCAAATTGTATGTGTGTGTGTGCGTGTTCGTGTGTGTGTGTGGCAACTATTAGAGATATATTTAATCCTCTCAACAAACCAAGAAGCAGCCATTAGTATCCTGATCTCACAGATGAGGGAACTGAAGCTCGGAGTTTAATAGCTTCAAATATATAGACTGATGAATGGAACATCTAGAATGTGTACTCAGGAATGCTTCACTCCAAAACCTTTTTGTGATATATGGCCCATTCTACCCACAATTTTCACACAAATGTATGTTCCAAGGCATTTGTTGTCACAGATTATATGGCCTTGATATAATTTCCTGGCTTAGCTACCCACTGGGCAGACATATTCCTTAATAAAGGAATTGTCTACTGGTTAAAATGTACTTTTTAAGAAGTTTTCAGAAGTGCTCATACAAGAGTTTCATCTTAGAAATTTAAGATTTGCTATGAATCTGAAAACGTCTTATTTTAACTGAGCATGACCCTAATGATTTAGCAGCTTTTTTCCTCTTTCAGGCTGTCATTTGTCCCTTGAACCTTGCTATTGAAGTCATGTTCTTTTCTATAACTCCTTATACAGCAGTTATTCACATCCTTTTATCATATCTATCATCTATCTATTTCTGTATCTATATGTGTATTTACATGTGTTTGGTTATGAATACATATGCAATGTTCCTCAGTAGTCTTTCCCTATATATTGTTTGATTATAACTTTCTGAAGCTGCAACATTCAGAGGTCAATAGGGCATTCCATAATTTTAATATTCTTTTTTTGTGAAGCCCGTACTTCCCACTCACATTTACCCATTTTGCACCGCTTTGATCTCTGGATTTATATGTCTGTTTCTGCTTTGTTGGTTAGTGTCCTTAGATCAGACACAAAAGAATTTATTACTCAGAGTATCAGCGTTTTAACCAGTTTATAAATCTCAGTCCCCACAGATATATCCAAAATATCAAATATATCCAAATTACACATGTACACATAGTGGCTGTGTTACAGGGAAGAAACTCTGAGCTTAAGACACCTGAATTCTTTATAATGGGCAGCAAACGTTCCTATACTTTTCACCAAATGTAAATATTATTTTAATTAAACTGAACAGTAAATGCAGCTGCACTTCACTTCAGAGGGTGGAATCTTTATCTTACTACCCTATAAGCAAACCTGCCCTTTGCTCTAGAATAATTGTTTTCTAAGACTATACACCAAAATAAAATAAAATAAATCTTCATAACAGTATACCAAAAGAAAGAACAGTCACTGCTTTTTGTTCTATATAAGACATGTGTAAGACATGTAGAAATCTAAGAGATATGGAAAATTGTCTCCCAATAATCTGCATGTTACTTTTGAGCAAGGTCTGCTCTTTTCTCAATGTAACATATATAGCAAGTTACATTGACATATATATTTGATATATTGATATAATATATATATTATCATTGATAATATATAATTGATAATTGTATCATCATTGATAATTGATGATATATATTATCATTGATATATATCATATATAATATTATATATATATATCTTATTACTCTTCACGCATTGGTTAAAATATTTACAAAGATATTTATATTTATATTTTATTTTATATTTATTTCCACAGTTGGGAATTAACTCACAAAAGCCGTGTCTGAAATTAGCAATGTTCTATACATAAATTGGGTACTGAGAAATATTTTCCCCTGACAGATGTTAGAAATCATATCTTATAGTTATTAGTATTCAATAAAAGCAATCAAATTACTATTTTAAGCAATTTAAAATCTTTATAGTACCACAATCTAGAGACTAGGTAAAGCCTTTGCGTATCCATGGAGTTGCTGGTGTTCCTTGTATAATCTGTGGCTATGAGGAAACCTGCATGAGGAAAACTGCTGCATACAACATTGCCAAGTTATAAATCACTAAGAATAATTTCCCCCTGACCAAGAATAGAAAAATGTTGTAGACAAAGGGGATTAGGTTTTACTAAAGGCATAACTCTAATATGGTTAATATTATTGGGAAATAATTTAGTTTTCTGTCTCTTAATTACCATGCTATGTAATTATAGAAATTAAACTTAAGCCTGTGCAACTAAAACGTTCCAGGATTACATGATTGTTCCTCTGAAAGACTGCATATTTTCTGCAATGTTAAATAATAAATGTTAGCATCAATTTTTAAGAGTAAATTGTACTATTTTGTGACAGGTTTTTAAGTTATTGCCAACTTATCAATTATCTTAATAGATGAGTCTGTTTAAAGGTAAAATTACATGAGACTGGGGGGCTCAGCGGTTGAGGTCTGCCTTCAGCCCAGGGCGTGATCCCAGAGTCCTGGGATCGAGTCCCCATCGGGCTCCCTGCATGGAGCCTGCTTCTCCATCTGCCTGTGTCTCTGCTCTCTCTCTCTGTCTCTCATAAATAAATAAATAAATAAATAAATAAATAAATAATAAAATCTTTAAAAAAGGGGTAAATAAAATTACATAAATGTCAATCTCAATAACAATTTTGTATTAATTTCCTTATAAAAGCACCAAAAACACGTTAACATTTTTCTTATTTTCTATTATGCCAATTCCATTTGTTGTTTATGTATGAATTCCCTATTGTTTTCAGGAAACACTATGCAGCTTAGTGATCTCCTGAGCGTCTAGAGATTCCTGGTGCACCTAAGAAATGGAATTAAAGTCCCATTATAGTGCTTTATGACAATTTTTATAAGACTCAATGTACCATATTCATATTAAAATCATACTAAAAGTAGCATAATACATGGAATTATTGTTAAAGTAGTGTGAAAAATTTAATATAGATAATTGTAACATCTCGAGAAAACTGTTAAAATGTCAGTGTGTTCTTTTTTTAGATGTGTGACTTTGAGGTAGGTATTTAAAAGCTTTGGGTCTTGGGAACCTGGGTGGCTCTGTAGTTGAGCATCTGCCTTCAGCTCAGGTTGGGATCCTGGGATGAGTCCTGCATTAGACTCCCCATAGGAATCCTTCTTCCCTCTGCCTATGTCTCTACCTCTGTGTGTCTGTCATGAGTAAATAAATAAAATCTTAAAAAAATAAGTAATAGCTTTGGGTCTCCATTTCTGACCTTAAAAAAAGGGACTAAAAGATATTATAGGGTTGTTTTAAATATTAAATAGAATGCATGCATATTAAAACATGTCACATAGTGCCTGTAAAATGTAGATGCTCAGTAATCAATGGATAATACAATGTTTTTTTGCATTTCAAAAATTGCAGATAACAGAAAAATTAAGGTAGGAGAGGATGAGATCACAAATGTGTGTGTGTGTGTGTGTGTGTGTGATCTTGAATTAATTTTTTTTTGAAGTTTAAGAGCAATCTAATTCTGGAAAAAAAAAGTCTGTACATACAATAGCTGAGGGACCTTGTCTTCGATACCTTTTTCTAATTGGAGCATATTCTGCACATTTTGGACTTAATGTTGAAAGCAAATAATGCACTTGAGTGCACTGACATAAAAGATACTGGTTTTTAATTCTATATGATGGATAATATTTATTACCCTCTTACATTTTAACCTACCTAAACAAGAGTTATTTAAGGGAAACAATCATCATGTATGGATAATATACTGGTGTATCTGCTATGGAACATTTAATAGTATCATTGCCCCACAGTCTTAGTATGTGAGAGGCAAACACAACATCGAGGCCAACAAGAATGTAGAATTTTGCAAATCTTGTAAATGAATTTGATCGCTTATATGTTTTAAGTGTTTAATATGTTTATGTTTGAATTACATGAGCCTTTCATGTTCATTTGTAAGGCAAATATATTTCTTCTATTTTATTTTTTCTGTGAACCATTGTTGTGAAACATTATTGTACACTCACCAGAAAGGAAAAATTCAGGAGAAACAAACAAACAAAAAAAATCATGACCCTATATTTTTTTGTAATTAAGCATTGTTTACTCACCATATTTACCACAGTTAGCAAGAGTTTAAATGTTTAGCAAGGGGGAAAAGTCATTATACAAATAGTCCTGGTTCAAATCTTAATGATTATGTCATTCAAAGTCCATTAAATATACCACGGGCTAATTAATTGCCTATAAAATTAAATGTTGAATTGCAGCTTGTATTTAATTGCGTGAAAAAAATTCAGACCCAAAACAATTTTTAGTAAAGTAGTTTTTGACAATGACCCATGTCATAATTAAAATTAAGATTAATTAGAGCTTGACAGTGTTAGTTATATCTCTAATAATTTATTTCATCAGAATTTAATACATATCAATATTCAATTAGTGTGAAGATAAACCTACTGAGAAGAAAAATATTTACCAACCTACCACATTCTAACATGACCTTGTTTTCACCTGTCCATAAGCTGACACATCAAAAGGTCTATAGGAAAATGAGGAACAAAGAGGCAAATGATCAGTTTCAGGCTCTACATTTTAAGAACTGGAACTAGCAAGGAAATCTGAGGACGGGTTCTGATTCTCATTAGCTTAGAGGTTTTGGGCAAATAACTAAACTGCTTAAGCATTAGTTACTTTGGTGATGAAATGAACATACTAGTTTTCAATTCTAAGCATATGAGAAGGATGAAAGAGCTAATGTTTGCAAAGCATTTAGAACATTAGGAATCATAATAAATGCGAGTTCTAAAACTCATAAATACAACTTTCCAGGCTCCTTTTAAATTATATCAGCCTCATTTTCCATTGACAAAAGGCACAAATAGAGCACTACTTCTAAAACTTTAATGAGGATCTCATTAGATATGCAGATTCTGATGCATTTTGACTGGGTTGGAACCTGAGTTTTGTTTTTTTTGTTTTGTTTTGTTTTTTGTTTTTTTTAACCAACTTCCTGGTGATGTTGATGCTCTGGCCCTAGGACCACATTTGAGCAGTAAGGGATTCAAGTTTCCCCTGTTTTAAAAATTGCAATAATCACATGAAGCCCCACAGATCATAGGCAAACACCATTATCTCCTCCAAATCATCCATCTGAAGGATGCTTAGAGACTATGGAAGGTGAAAAGAGTTGTAGAAAACAAAAGGTTCACATGTGCTTTTTCCTTCATTCCAGATGAGTCCTTTTAGGATTGCTGTGGGGATGATAATCTAAGAGCTGCTCTATGTGGATGGATGGTAGTGTGTCATTTGGCAAAGATTTTCATTACACTTCCCCCCATGCTGTGTAGGCATGTCAAGATAAGGAAAAGAAAACCACTCTGAACTGACAAAGTCTGGCTTATTTAATAGAAAATGTTTTAGGGGCACCTGGGTGGCTCAATTTGTTAAGTGACTGCCTTAGGCTCAGGTCATGATCCTACGTCCTAGGATAGAGGCCCCATCGGGCTCCTTGCTCAGTGGGGAGGCTGCTTCTCCCTCCCCTGCTGCTAATGCTTTGCTCTTTCTCTCACTTGCTCGCTCTCTCTCTCAAATAAATAAATAAAATCTTTAAAAAAGTGTTTTAGATTGTATTTTAGCCTTTCAAAACTCTTTTTGTTGTTGTTGTATTTACAACAACCTCATAAAAAAAATCATACCTATGACCGGGAGCTGTCAATTGTCTCTTCATAGACAATATCATTCTACATAGAACAATAAAATACATTTCCTAGCATACAAATTCAATTATGTTTATTTACTTTGCATATGAATAGACATAATTTGACTATAGGTAGAAAAAAATTAACATTTGCCTCTTCCAGGAAAGGTATTAACAACATTTGGTTTAAACTGTTATTTTTTAAAAATCTTTCCTGGGGTGTTTGTGTAATCCGATTCCTAAAACCTTGGAGTTAGGTGTAGCCTAAGGAGTTACCTTTTCCATTCATTTCCCTTCTCCAAAGCAGTAGCACAAGTACATACACAGAACAAAACATGGAGGAGCTCAGGGGTTGGGCTGTTGCTTCACTTTCATCCAATATGTTCAGAGCTTTCCTTTTCATTTACAACTTCAGAAGAAAAACTAAAGAAAAAAAAAAGGCAGAAAAACAGAGAAACATTTCATAAGCTTTTACTGTCAATCACAGAATTCTCCCTTTACACTACAGAGAACTCTCCATTACCACTATCTTTGGCGAGCTGTCCCACTAACATATAAGCTGTAGGTCCACTGACAGATTATTCAGAGACAAGATAGTACCGAGCAACCAATATTTGTTGAGTGAATAAATTTTCCTTCAGGGATGAGATGCTCACTACATCATAGGGAAGCCCGATAACATGGTAATAAACAAAAATTTAGATACACTTATTTACAGAAATTCTTATACTGAAGTAAATTCATTTACTTGTAATTTCATCTCAATGGTTTTAGAATTTATAAAATATTTTTTTTCCCAAATGAAAGGCAGTTAAAAACTTATCATATCTTACCAGTTTTCTCATGGTCTATATAGTCACAGTTTTTCTTCATCATATGGCTTAGTTTGAAGATACAATTCTCCGTAGCACCCCAACTTTGTATGAGCCTGTGTCAAGTGTAAGCAGTTCTTACTATACATATAGCAGGCTATTTCTTTCTTTCTTTCTTTCTTCTCTTTCTTTCTTTCTTTCTTTCTTTCTTCTTTCTTTCTTTCTTGACAGAGAGACAGTGAGAGAACAAGCACAAGTAGGGGGAGTGGCAGAGGGAGATGGAGATGCAGGCTCCCCTCAATCCCAGGACTCTGGGATCATGACCTGAGCTGAAGGCAGATGCTTAATGACTGAGCCACCCAGATGCCCTATTTCATCTTTTTTGTGTTACCTACTTAGCTTCTATCCAAAATTATGGAGAATTTTAGACTAAATGGAATCTCTTACCTTGAACTTCATATAAAACCGTGTTTTATGCTTAGTTTTTTTTGCTTAGTTTCAGGCCAATGAAAAGTTTGTTAATATTGCATTTATAATGGATTATATGACTTTCCCCTATAAGTTTTATCAATATATGCTATGAGCATGAATTTTATTGTTTCATTCAAATCATTGACACAAGTTTTGAGCTCTTTAAGTACAAGAGCATATAGCCTATATCTGAAATTTATTCTAATATTATGTATTCTATTAATTATAGAATTCCATTATAAAAAAAACTGAATGTGCCAAATGTAGTATAATACTATAAGAACCCTAAAATGATTAGTCTGTCATTCTTAAGTTTCATTAATTTTTTCACACTCAAAGAACCTCTACTTTGCTATACTTTTGTTGTAGCGCTGATTGATTATACTGAATTATACACAGGTTCTATGTAGATGTATCTAGTGTTCAACTGCAAAACAGCTGGCAGGACAAGACTGTGGTCCCTAACTCTAAAACCAAGAAATTTATGCTTTACTAAGCTGACTTAATATCACAAGTGTAGCTCCATTAGTATTACGGTATAACCAACTATAATAAATAACTAGAAACAATGCTTAACACAGGTCCAGAGATAGCTATAAGATTAATAATCTCATATTAATCATCATCATGATCATCATCCTGATCAGGACTATGATGGTTATGAGTTGGTCATTCAGTTATGACTATCATCTTTCATCTTAATTCATAATGGTGTAACTATCTATTCTATAAAAGACAAGGAGAAGCTGACCTCCATTGTCTTTTCTACCAGAGAATGTCTAATGACCTACATGCATTGCAGGGACATAATTGTAGGAGAATAATTCAATATTTGACATTTCCCACAGCATATTTCCTAGCCGTCTTGTCTTCCTCCCCACACACACGGTCTTATCATAAAAAATTCCTTCATTTTATTTCCATAACTAGTGTAGAACATCAGTGAAACCCGATGTCCATATTGTTAATACTGTACTTTCTTCTCAAAGGGACCATTTTGTTTTATGCTCATAATTTTGACATTGGCATCAGTGGTTATGAATGCCGTATCTATATTGTTCAATACGTAAAAACAATAGAGAGATTAAAAATCAGTGAAAAGTTGAACATATTTATGTCCAAACTTAAATATTTATGTCAATTTCCAACAACTTCAACTTTTATACCAGTACATATTTCCGTGTATCTCCTATCCATGGATTTCTTTGCTTATTTTCTAACCTCAATGACCAATTTATTTCCATTTTTCTAAACTTAGCCCTGTTTATCATTCTCAAATATGAATGAGAGATCGTTCCCCACTATGTATAATACAATTACAATAAATAAAATAATTACAATAATAATATTTTCATAAATGCTGTGGCATAATTCATAGCCAAGAATAGAACCTATAAATGTTTCATCTAAAAGACATACCATAAAAAAGGAGCAAGCAAAAAGTATATAATAAAGATGACAGAACAAAAGATTTTATAAAAAGAATTAAATTCAGATATAATATGCACCAAAAACGATTATATCTAGAGTTAAAATATAAATTTTAAAAAGTAGATAAATAAAACACACTCAGTGGAAGTTTATATAAAGTGGTGGTGGAAGGGGGGAGGGCGGGGGGTGGGAGTGAATGGGTGACGGGCACTGGGTGTTATTCTGTATGTTAGTAAATTGAACACCAATAAAAAAATAAAATAAATAAATAAATAAATAAATAAAAAATAAATAAATAAAAAAACAAAGTTGGTAGGCTGTGTGTGGATCTGGGGAGGAGGTATGTGGGAACTCTCTTTATTTTACACTTAATTTTTCTGTGAACCTAATACAGCTCTAACAAGTAAAGTCTTTAAAAAAAAGACTACCTTCCAGTAGATCTTACAAGATTAAAGAGATGAAAATATAGAGCCATCTGAATTTTTGGGCTATAAACAATGCTCAATACACATTGTTTACCTTAAAAAGTGTTACTTTGAACATCTTTCTACAACATGACTACTTGTATAATTACACTAGTGACAGTAGAAATACATATATACCAGTGGAGTTGTTTGGTAGTACTCTGTGCACATACTATACATCTCCAGCTTTACTAATTATCATCAAATTATTTTTCAAAATATCTGTACCCTTCCATGGTAGAGAGATCTGCTGCTTGTATCATTGCAAACACTGAGTTTTATGAGAAATTAAATATTTCCAATGTGTACAGTAAAGAAACAAATATTCTAAGTCTCAAATAGTTAAAATGAGCAAACTGGAAAGAATATTAATAGATAATTCAAATATCAATTGACGATACAGAGAAAAATGTTCAATATAACTAGTAAAGAAAACGTTCATAAAAATGTTAGGTATTAATTCTTATCAAAATGACTGGCATAAACAAGCAAATAAGCAAAACAAATAATCTGAAACTCTGAAATTTTACTTCTAGATATATTCACAGAAAAATGCTTCTAAATATATACAACAGTATATGAGGAAGAATGTTTATTACCGTCCCTTTTGTTAGAGTGAAATATTAGAAACAATTTAAATGTCCATTTAAAAATTGTTCACGTATAAGATAGTCAAATAGTGATATTTATATGGTGGACAGACAGCAGTGAAAATACTGAACTAGAATTGCGTGAACCCATACACATATATCCTGAAAAAAAAATCCTGAGAGACTCATTATATAACAATACAGGTACAATAAAATATCATACATATAATATTACAAAACTTGCAAAACTCTAGTATATAATGCTTGTAGTTGTAACATACTAAGATTACAGTAAAAGATTGTGAGAACTTTCATCACCAAATTTTTGTTAATGATTCCTTTTTGAGAATGAGGTAAAAGAGTAGGATTATATAGGTCTGCATAGGAGGCCTCAATTTAGATTTCATTTTTTAAAGAACACTACCACTACCCAAAATAGTAAACATTTTGTAAAGCAATATGGCAGTCATGAAAATGCACCTGTCATCTCCTGCTGCCTCAGCTGCTGCAATCTGAAATCCATCAGTGAGCTTGTGCCAATGTGCCACTTCCTATAGGCTGCCCCCACCAATGACTGAGCATGATAAGAAATAGTAAGGCAGATTTATATGTTCCACTTATGTTTTAGCCGCCTTTGACTCCAGGAATGCCCGTCAGACTTGTCAAAACTTAGAATTGTAATCTATGGCATGTCTCCCTCCCTCCCTCCCTTCCTTCTCTCCCTTTCCCTCGCACTGCATTCAAACTACATGGTCCAATGGCACTCTTAACATCCTCTTACTTGCTCCACATTTCCTCAACATTGTTTTCTCCAAAAATTTCTATGGCTCTAATCCCATCTTGACTTTCTTCTCAAAGCATCTTGATTAACATAAGCAAATTATGTCAAACAGTTCAAATTAATCTCCATGCTGGGTACACTGGTAAAACACATCCACTATATGAAATATTTATAATTTTATAGATTAATTCAAGTACATATTATGGATAATTTATATTTCTTCCTTATAATTTTCTGTATTTTCCAAACTTTTAAAATTATGCAATTATTGCTTTGTGATCTGGAAATATATATAAAAAAAAGTCTTCACCTATCAAAACGAACCAAGATAAAAATGAAACACAGCCCTATCTTCACCATATTGTTATTTTGCTAAAATTTTAAAATGTGACACGGATATTTAAGATTTTGTCCTGAAATTTAACACTGGGATGCTCTTTCCACATACATACTACATATCTGTTGACAGTGGACATCTATTCCATGAATTAGAAATTTGAGGCTGAGGGTGCCTGGCTGGCTCTATCAGTTAAGCATTGACTCTTGATTTTGACTCAGGTTATGGTCTCAGATTCTTGAAATCAAGCCTGATGTCAGGCTCCATGATCAGCGAGAGGTCTGCTGGAGATTTTCTCTCTCCCTCTGCCCTTCCCCCTCTAAACTAAATAAACCTTATAAAAAAGAAAAAAAAATGAGGCAGAATCACCACTGTTAGCTGATATTTAAAAAATACTTTCAAATATGTGTACATGTGTGCATATAGCTCTCTCCTCCTCAGTAAGAAAAGGAATATGGACATATTGTCCCTCTTCCTGTATAGACATAAACCTTCCCTTTAGTAATTTCTTGAGCAAGCTTTACTTACTGTTCATTTTAGCCACAATTTCCCCCAGTTTCCTTCTTTCATGGGAAGGCTTGAAGGTAGGCTCCTGGGTAGACTTGCAAGGTTTGTCAAAAATAAATCTTTAGCCTTTATCCCACAATTCTTTTTTTTTTTTTTTTTTTTTTTTTTTTGTTTTTGTTTTGTTTTTGTTTTTTTGTTTTTTTTTTTTTTTTTTTTAGCTTACAAATTTATTTTTTTTTTATTTTTTTTTAATTTTTTTATTTATTTATTTTTTTATTGGTGTTCAATTTACTAACATACAGAATAACACCCAGTGCCCGTCACCTTTCAGGGATCATTTCTATAGTTTGCTATCCCACAATTCTTACACTACAATTCACAAACCTGTGTCACCTGTAACGGGTTCCAATGATAAGCTTTCACGCTGAAATATCTCCGTAAGACATCTAGCACATATTCATTGCCCTCTCTAAATATTTACTTTTGCCATTCCTTTTGGAATGTCCTTTGCAGGTGTCTATATCAATTTGAATTTATAAAAGTCTTCAAAATAGATTTCATTTTTAGCTTTGAAATAGTTGTTTTCAATCATGTTATTATTGTACGTTTCTTTAAAGAATTAAAAGATAACTTTCTTGAACTTTATTTGCTGCTTCACAACATTCTGCTAATTATTTGATATACCTAAGTAGTAAACACTTTGAAAGAAGAGACTGTATGTTTAAAGTAATTTTTAAGCCCTATATAGTGTAGAGCTAGAATTCTCAGATGCATGAATGTTTAATTAATGAGCCACAACACTATTACTCTGGAGAGAGCGCAGGAAGAAACATTCACCAGTGATTTAAAATGCCTTTGGGAATATAAATTAGCATAAGTTTTTTTGAAAAGCACTCTGTCAATATATCAAAAATTTAGTTAAAGATGCATTCTTTTTATGAGAGGCATATCATTCCCAGACATTTATTTAAAAAGTAGTAATGTGTATGTGGGCAAGGATTTTGCTATATGGATGTACTATGAAGCATTGTTTAGAATTTGGAAATTATGAAATGATAAATTCGAAAGCAGGAATTCATTAAGAACAATATTATAAACATACAATAAAATACTACACTGTCATTAAAATAGAATTTTAGAAAATTTGTAAACATGTTTAAATTTGCTAATGATATTTTGAGTAGAAAAAAACAAGTTAGATATCGTTTTGTCTGCATATGTGACTTTTTTTGATAAAAACTTTTAATAAAGATACGTGCATAAGATCTTACGCAGTGTACTTTAAAATAGTGCCAATAGTTATTAGAAATTATTGTAATTAGATGTTTTATTGTATTTGCTCACTTCTAGTTTGTATTTTTTGCAATAAATGTGTCTAATTCCTCTAATTAAATAATTATATATTAGGCTTTTAAAATACTTCAAAGAATACTTACATACATAGGAAATGTTTATAGCGTAACATTAAATTAAAGTGTCTAAATTGTATTTTGATCCCAACCTTATGTACTACATTAGCAAAGTATGAATTTTTTCTTTCTGATTGAGTAACTAATGAGTAACTTCTGTGTATTTCTGTGCACTTTCAACTTTTCCTTTGTTAAATTTTCTGATGTACGCTTATCTATCTTTTTTACTTTTAAAAATATGAAATATTTAAAGGAAAATTCAGTCCATCTCTAGCTGGTATTCTAAGTTATTTTTCAAAAGAGTTTATGTGTCAGAAGGAAAGGTAAGCTACAATCATTTTATGGTCATTAAACATACTAGTGATGCATTCATTGATGTTTTTCCCTTATGCAGTGTAGCGCAGAGAGCAGCCATTATTATTTTATAATAACACTGTATGTTTTGGCCCCAGATATGTTAAAGAAGAAGGAAGGTTCTCGATGATAAAGACTTTAACACTCACTAAGAGATGACTGGTTTTGTCTACAATGACAAGTTTTGTGGTTTAAGACTATTTGATTGATGAGCAACAAATATAGCTCAGATTTTTCAATTTCCTTTATTTGGGCATGTTGATTTATAGCCCTAGAAGGAGGGTATTGTCCAAATATGCAAACTACTTTTCATTTATAGTTGTTTCAACTTATATTCCTTTCTTTGCTTAGGATTGTCTCTACTGAGGACTCTTTAATATTGCTGACACCAGAAAAAGCCTGTGATCAGAAACAAAACTTTTTCCCTCATAGAGTGTGAATATAATGCATTTAGCTTAAGTAGTTTGTTGGAAAGAATCACCTAGCTCAAAACACATAGCTTTGGTTTCTCCCACTCAATTAGTGATCTACTAAGAGTTATATTGGTGCCCTTGAAATGTAACTACATATTCTGGGAAACAGTACAGAGATGCTTACTTGTTCTAGGAAATTCAACCAGCAAGTTTGCTTTTCAACAAAGCTTGTATGTAAACGCAAGGATGAAAGCTTTGTTCTGTTCCCACAGTGCCTCCATAACTATAGGTTCTTTCCATATACTGAAACACATCAATAATATTTAAAGCATGTTTTAAACTTGGCACTATTGACTTTTGAGGCCAGATAATTCTTTGCTGTGAGTCAGGGTAGGGTGCTGTCCTGTACCTTGCGGGATGTTCAGCCGCATTTGGACCTCTACTCACAAGATGCCAGAAGCATAATTCAGTTGTGACAACCAAAGAAAGTCTTCAGACATTGCCAGTGTGTCCTGGGGCTAAAATAATTCTCAGTTGAGATCCAAGGAAATTATAAAAACAAGCAACCATTTCAAGAAAGATGGATAGACCTGAATGTGTACCTTGATCCTGTAATAGCACTTACTTAAACTTACACTTTCTGATTCAGTTTCCTCACCTATAAAATCTGGATAGTAATTTTTATAGCTACATCACAGTCTACAATTCATCTGCAACTCTCAGTGTGGATAATTTCATTCCTCATTCAGAGTAGGAATTCATTTCAGGAGAAATGTGAGACTAGAGTGATGGGTAGTCTCCTCCAGCTTCACCATCTAACAACTAGGTGAAAATTTGCATATTAGTGTTAAAGTGTGTTTGCCTTCAAAGATTCCAAAACAAATATTTCTTGAACCAATGAAATCTGTGTAGTTAATCCCATGTTTAATATTTCCTTCAGTTGAAATGAAGCTAAAAATACATGTAAACAACATTGCACTAAATTAAGTCAAAAATAGGAGGAAAAGAGTTACTTTTAACTCAACTCCATGGTAAAGAGTTGAGGTTTGTCCTACTGAAAACAGAATCCCAATTCACAATCAACCACCTCGCCAAATGTGATTATTCTTTTTCTTAAAGAAAATTAAAATACAAGTGAAAATATATTTAAACACATAGTGCAACTGAAGTTTATCTTTCCACACCCAAGGGACTTTGAAACATTGTATATTAAAAAAAAAAAAAAAGACTTCTAGTCTAAGGAATTTCTCATACTTTGGTTATATTTGAGTACTCTAGGTCCGTAAAGAAAAAGATTTCTCTTTGGCACATAAGCAACAAGTTAGCACTTATTTAAAGGAATACTTGTTTCCATATTGTATAAACAGTTCATAGTTTTTTTAAAATAATATTATTCAGACATATTTCAACAAAATATAGATATTATTAATGAACTGATACAATGGTAAGTTATTACAGTAGAAAAAAAATAGATGAGTCATCCTCAAAGAATGATAAACAGGAATTGGAACAGTAAAAAAACAGCTCTTTTTTTCTATGGATGAAACCTAAGAGTTTGATTCAAAGCAAGGCAAAGAGGTAGCTACCGTAGCATGTACAGAAGAGAAAAAACACACCAGAAGTTAAAGGACAAATATCTTTGTCATCACATCAGGGACACAGAGAAAGACTAGAAAATTTGTTGTGAGCAATAATCTTTATATAAAATTAAAGATTTGGGGAATTAGAAGGCAGCATAGAGGTTGTTTTCTTAACATAGAATGCCTTTTTGCCTCTTTCCCATAGATGTATAGTCTTTTTTTTTTTTTTAGATCTTGCATGCCATTATTTTTAATAGAATATTTTATCACAGCAGAGGAAATATTCTCTATTTAATGTATCACTTACCCTGATTTATATGCCACTAGTTGGGGATTGTCTATTTTATAACACATAGAGGTTGGATCCTTAATATAAAGGAAGCATAGTTCCTCGGGTGATATATAACCCCTACATGTAAACTGGTTAGTAATGCTTGGTGTGTGACTATCTCTGCAAGATCTGAGCTTAGAAAGCTTGGAGATGGGTTTACAGGACAGGATCCAGTGATAGTAAAAAAATAATTGGCTGATAAGTCACGCAGGACAAATGTCTTGAAATCCCTTAACAGTGATGTTGGTTATGACACTGCACCTCTAGTTTTATTAGAAAGAGAGAAGGTATTTAAACAAACTGGGTTAGAAACATTTACTAAAAAAAAAAAAAAAAAAAAAAAAAAAAAAAAGAAAGAAGAGAGAGAAAGAAGAAAGAAAGAAGAGAAGAAAGAAAGAAGAAAGAAAGAAAAGAAAGAAAGAAGAGAAGAAAGAAAGAAAGAAGAAAAAGAAAAAAGAGAAAGAAAGAAAAAGAGAAAGAAAGAAGAAGAAAGGTTGATTTACTAGATGAGTGAGAAGTGTACACCTGTGAACCCGGGGCTGGTGGTTGAATAAGACCCAAGACAACTTCAACCAATCATTGCTGCGGACACACCTGGGACATTTTAAATCATCCGACACAACTCTACCTTTGAAATGATATGTTCAGGTAGAGCTGAACCTGAACTCAGCCTGATTTCATGAGAAGTTCCTGTCTGTCTAGCTTTATCACAGTTACAACACCACTGCTCTTTGACCTCACAAAACTCTTTAAACCATTAGTTACTCTTTTCTGGTTGGTCCTGAACTGTTTCTGTCTTCCAACTTAGGTTTTCCATCCCATGCTATCAACTCTTGTATTGATTTTATTGCCTTTTCAGTACAACCAGGGAAAATTCAACCCGAGATAAATCTTTCCATCTCCTCTGAACCTAGCACTATCCAGAGAGAAATCTACCCACACTCACAGATGGGTGCTTCTATATATTCATGGTCTCCAACATAAATTGGATGCTGGCAATCCTATTATGTTTAATTTTTCTCCCCTTTACATAGTAGATATTTCAAAATTTCCATTCTTATCAAAACATTTTTCACACCCTATACATCCAGTTTTATTTTTAGCTGATGTGTGCATAATGTTCATAGAAAAGAGTTGAGCAATGAGATGAAAATTTGAACAACTTCCACCTACAAATCTACAGATGGAGTCAGCCCTACTTTACTGCTCCCCTACTAATGCATAGAAAAAATGCTCTTTCTACCTATTATTCATTCCTAATCCATCCCTCCCCATCACAGCCTTGGCTCTCATTCCATTTTGCAACCTTTTGGAGCTCACTCTATTTGGTACTTCCTCTTTTTCTTACACATTCTTTCTTTTCTGCATTAAAATTGAAAGGAAAATATGCACTAATAATCAGAGCAATCTTCTCCCCCACATCATGCTCAGGAACAAAATTATTCTGTTTTATAACCACATCAGTAGCCCATGGGACACAGAATGAATACCCTCCTAGATGCAAAAAGTTAAAACAAGTGGGGAAATAAATACACAAGTATTTACTTATTATGGGCAAGTAAAGAAAAGAAAGACTTGAGGAAAAACATCTGGGGATGAGCTGAGGGTCAGATTTTGGTGCACACATGTTGCACCAGACTACAGCTTCATGATTTTAGATTAATTTGGGAAAAGTTGTTTTAGTTATGGACTGCAATGACATTTCAGGTAGACACCATGGAGGAAATACTGAATTTGGAATTTCAATTTTTGAAAAATAAAATCTACTGGACATTTAATTAAGAAAACAAGATTTAGTGACATTTTTTATTTTTTTTATTTTTTTAATTTATTTATGATAGTCACTCAGAGAGAGAGAGAGAGAGAGAGAGGCAGAGACACAGGCAGAGGGAGAAGCAGGCTCCATGCACCAGGAGCCCGACGTGGGATTTGATCCTGGGTCCAGGATCGCCCTGGGCCAAAGGCAGGCGCCAAACCGCTGAGCCACCCAGGGATCCCAACATTTTTTATTTTATAGAAATTAGGGGATTAAAAATATCTTTTCCAGTTGCAAAATAGGTACCTTTTTAAAATTAAAAGTGTATAGCAATGAAATCAATGTCAGATCTGCCAAAGTTATTTTAATAGTGCTATTCTACACTCCCAGTGTAGACCGAATACCCAGAAATAATGCTATTTAATGTGGTGCTTTAATCAGGAAAGTCTTGATTAGGGAAAGGAATACTACTAGAAGAAATATTTATGACTTTATTTCATTACCTCCTATATTTGTTTGTGGATGCAATAACCTCTCATCTGAGAATACTAATTGAAATTTTGTAGAAGTTCTCTTCTGTTCCCCATTTTATCTTTTTTACTTCATTTACATAAGATTAAGTGAAAGAGATAATACCTTACCAATGTTTCTGCTTCCACCCTGCCCTTTATAACCATTCAAGACTTGTTTTAAGACTAATGAGAAGATGTTTCCTAACCAATCTTAGATAAGATTCTAGTATTTTCTCTGGGTAATTATTTTCAAGGTCACAACACAAATTCCATGCTTATAGGAATATTATAAAGGAAAAAAAAAAAGCAGCAGCCTAGTACATACCAATTGTTTTCTAAAGTCAATAGTGGCATTTAGATTTTATGTTTGAATTGTTCTGGTTCTGACTTCTCTCTGCCATTATTTTCATGATTAGAAGGTATATGCATTTATGTACATATGTATACATATATATATATATAAAAAGCTGAGCCAAAACAAATAATTGTAGCACTGCTCTTATTTGAGTTTATGTAGCATTAAATATTCAGTAGACTTATTTTCAAATTTCATTGTAATTCAACTAACAGTGACTGAATATTTCTATTAATCATATTGATAATGTAACAAGAAGGATAAAGCTGAATTATTGGACATCTCTTTTCTGGGAGATAGAAATACCAAAGAGAGCTGTGCAAATAACCAAGCAATGTAGGTAAAATGACATACCACAAACTAGGTATATGCATAAAATTCCAGAAGACGACAAATTAATTATGTGATGTAATTAGAGAAAGTAGATTGCCATCAAAGTGTAAAGTATCTAAAAAAGAAAAGAGATAGAAGAATAAATTATCAAGAACTTACTTCATGAACAGGAATCAAAATAAGTTGTTCCTTTTGTCTTGGAAAGTTAAAAAACATATATCACAACAAAATTCCCAAGATTTTTTTAAATTCACAAGGGAATAGTTAGGGCAGTAGGACTTCCACAGCATCTAGAATAAGCCCATAAGGCTCTATCATTCACATAAATATCATTCATCATCTACACTATGATGGAACAGCCTTCTTGAACATATAAAGAAATACAGTCTTAAAAAAAAAAAAAAAAGAAATACAAAGTCTTACTGAAATCATCCTAAGAGAAGAAAGCAAGTCATTTGGAGGTATTTTATGTAGCATTGCGTCATATGACTAAGGAGAATAATTTGCTAAAAACCATGGCTAAATGTGTGTGTGCATAAGGGCACAGCACATCATTCTGTGTTGGAAGGGAAGGCTGAGAGATAAGGCTTTGTTTTTGCTCCTTAGCACAGGGAATTTGAGAACTTGATTTAGATTGTTAAAGGGAAAGTATCTTCATGGAAATACAATTGTGTTGAAGAATAATAATTAAGAATAAATACATAATGTGCCAAAATTAACCCTCAGGAGTTCACAACTTCATTCAACATGCAACATGTCATTATGAGATTTGAGTGACTTCTTGACTCTGGCAAAGTGTACCTTCTTTGACTTAAACTGGAATATGCTTCTTAACTACCCTTCCACCAACGTAATCGTAACCCTTTTGGTTAAAAAAAAAAAGCATATTTTAAACTGAAAATAAGCCTTAAAGTAAAGCTTAGGAAGTGAATTGATTAATTACATATTAACACCAAGTTTATATCTATAACAGAAGCAAGGAAAGTAGAAAGTGCAATTGTTACAGGAAAAAAAAAATGCAACTGAAAACTTACCTGAGATCTTGTTCAAACCAGTAATATCACTCTTAAGAAATACAAACCTATAAACTTCTATTCACACTTTTTTATAAATCGAGCTTACCTCAGCCAGATGGCAAGTGATGTCTCACAGAGTATCAGAGATGGACACAAAACAGTCAAGTTTTTTCCCCTCCTAAGATTTTCTTTATTTATTTGTGAGATAGAGACAGAGAGACAGAGAGAGGGTGTATGTGCATGAGGGGGTAGGGGCAGAGGGAGAGAGAGAAGCAGACTCCCCACTGAACAGGAGTTGAATGCTGAGCTCAGTACTGGGACCCTCAGAGCATGACCTGAGTTGAAGTCACATGCTTAAGTGACTGAGCCACCCAAGCACCCCTAAAAGAGGCAAGGTTTGTGTGCCTTCTGCAGTTAGCAGTCTTTACCTTATTTACCCACTCTATTCCTTTGCCTGCCTCCCTTTGCATCACAGCACAATTCAGTAAACTAATGCCAAATGGGTAAAAATATAAAATCTGATATATTCAATAACGTACACAATAGAGTTTTGTGAGTTGGGACTATTAACTATTCCCACTTTTGTAAATGAACTATTGGAGGAATCTCTAGAATAGAACTAACCTTTTTTTATATGCCTTTCCATCCTTGATTAAAATATTTATTCTTTAGGAATCAAGGTAAGAGAGACTATATATTAATAAATTACTATAGATGAAAAAAATTCCTTCCTTCCTTTCCAAGAATATGCTTCCTACCTCCTACACCAATAGAGAACACTAATTGTAATTCCTCTTTCTCTTGTCTCTTTAGGTTACATGAAAATGATTGATTATTCTACTTTGTTCCCCTGTTCCAAATTAAAGCTCAGCTTGAAAGGATTAATTAAATATATCAACCACATTATCTCCATGTAATAGACATTTGTCATTCTTTTTGGCTGCATGTCATGACTGGATACTGTTTAACGTATTTGAAAATTCCCCCAAAGAAAAATATAAAAATCTGCCTTCCTTGCAGAATACGTGGATTTGGTCTAGGTTCCAAAAATCAGAATCAATGTGTGAAATTTTAATCTGAAAATTGGTCATGTGGAGAAGTAAAGCAACACATAGAATTCATTATCATGTCATGAGTGGCTTCAGCAATGTTCCATTTTCAGGGGCAATTTGGCAGTAGTTCTACCAATGGTGCCAGTGGCAGCATGCACAAAGCTGTAGTGTCTGAGACTGGACTGGCCGGGGGCAGTATGTTGCCATTGGAACAGTCTTGGGGAATCATTTTCTTGATGTTGCTGACTATTGGTCATTAAAGGTTGATACTCAAGCATTTCTTAAGATTCTGTGAGTTTCCTAATAGCAATTGATAAATTCAGATCCTCTTGAAACTATTTAAAGGATATTTTTATTCTTTACAAAAAAAGCTCTCATATACTTTAATACAAATTTAAAGCATATAAAATAATTCACTGCTTCAGGTTATTTGAAATAAGTGATAGAGAACTTGTATTTATGAGAACAAAGAAGAGACACAATTTGAAAGCAGAGCATCCCTGCCCAACAGATATAAGGTATGAATGAATATTTTCCTGTTATTCTGCTAAAGAAAATAATATTTTTTCTCATAATTCTAAACTTTATGGCACTTACATTTTATACTCTGAAATTTATTATAGCTCATGTATGCAAAAAAAAAAGTGATCTCCATTGGAAATGTGGCTAACATACAATTGTAGGTTGTGGCTTATTGTCAAAAGATGTCACCTGGCTCTATACCAGCACATCTTTAATCTTTAAGAGAAATATCTGAGGATGCTAATGAGTCTCTTTAATATTTAGCTTACTGAGTTTTTAATTACTTTCCAAGTAGGCTGTGAGCTTTTATTTATATGGTTGTTTTGTTTGTTTGTATTTGTTTTTCATTTTTTGTTTCTTTGACTTCTAAAAATATAAGGATATGGTCAGCTTATTTTGTAAGGACCTTGGAAAGGAAACAATAGAGGGACAACACCCTGAGTCATTGTTAACTGCATTTTTAGGAAGTGTCGTTTTAAGGCAGGAAAGTTAACAGAATAAGATTTCTGCTATGAAAGATCTCAGCTCACACTAACATAATGGTTTTAAAGAAAAATGCTGATCCCAGGTAGAGGATGCATATAACAGAGAGCACTGACATTGTGGGCTTGAGTTAGAAGAGAAATGCAATACAAAGCAGGAATCCAAGGGATTAACAAGCCAATTTTCATACTTCTTGAGGACCAGCAATTAGAATCTCTAAAATGGGAAGCAGACATCCTAGAGCAGACTGTGTGGGGAGTGAGGTGGGACACAACAGGAGGATCTTGACCAGGAATTCAGTGTGTGGACTACGAGCACTCAGTCTACCATGGTCGACACCAATTCTGGTAGGATAACTGAAGATGGAGATTAGAAGCTAGTATGCTTATCTTTACAAAAGTTTCCTATATTCGTGTGTACATTGTTTATAGTTATTTATCTGTGAAATGATAATACCTCCTCTCTGTTTTAAACATGACAGTGTGCCTCAATTAAACAAGTAGAACAAGTATCTCTCATCTGAGGCTGAATCCCTTCTGTGAAAGAGAAGATATGTAAAATCTCAGTACATTATTATCCTTTCTGTATCCAAGTAGTTTTACTGGAATATGGAATACAAAGTCAATTTGATAATTGTAAAATTTAAAAGCATAGGAAAGACATAATATCAAATGTCCTATCATAAAGAATTTCAATAAAAAAATAAATAAAAAATAAAAAAAAATTAAAGAATTTCATTTCAGGGACTCCAGGGTGGCTCAATGGTTGGGCATATGCCTTTGGCTCAGGGCTTAATCCCAGGCTCCTGGGATGGGGCTCTCAGTGGGGAGCCTGCTTCTCTCTGCTTCTGTCTCTGCTTCTCTCTCTGTGACTCTCATGAATAAATAAATAAAATCTTTTTTAAAAAATCTTAAAAATAAAGAATTCTGTTTCATATGCAATCATTACATTACTGCTGTGGGCTGAATTTTGTACCCTCAAAATCTCTTTGTTGCAGTCCTAACCTCCAACACTTCAGAATGTGACTTATTTAGAGATAGAGACTTTAAAGAGGTGATGAAGTTAAAATTAAGCTTTTCAAGTAGGTTTTAATCCAGTCTGACTGGTGTCCTTATAAAAAAAGGAAATTTAGACATACAGAGAGATATCAGGAAAGCCCACAGAAAGGAAAGGTCATGTTAGGAAACAGTGGGAAGGCAGTCATCTACAAACTAAGGAGAGAGGCCTCAGAGGAAATCTGCTGATAGCTTGATCTTAGAGTTCTAGCTTCCAAAACTGTAAGAAAAAACAAATTTTAGTAGTTTAGGCCACTCAGTCTGTGATATTTTGTTATGGTAGCCCTAGCAAACCACTATTGGGTATATGTCGGTAACGCACATTAATGCAATTAAAAAATAGTATACTACATTCAATGAATCGGACTCATTTCAGCCTATCATTATCATTATATATATATATATATATATATATATATATAGCAAAAGCACATAAGAAAATATCTAAAATATAAATATACTTTGGTTATGCCCATGTTGAAATGTCTACCATCTAGTTTTCTAAGGACACATTAACTATACAGGTCTCCGTGAATGACTACTCACAGTGACGTGTTCTTTGCAAGATTTCTCAGTGTGTTTGTATATTGATAATTAACTTTAAATAGAATATTGCATATAGTATCACAATCTCTAACACCATAGAGTATGTTCTAAACTATGAAGTATCCTTTATAAACTGAACAGGCTTTGGACCGTTGTACTAATGTACTGAATGTTAAAACATAGCTCCATTTTATGCTTACTGAAGGCTTTCTCTTATAGTTTCCATTTACTGACATTATTTACCAACTCCTATCTCAGAGAGTACCTATAGAGGCAGTACCTATAGAGAAAGTGATGGCAAACTAATAAGTAGGACTATATCTTTGCCTACTTCATAGGAAAGAAGGAGGTTAGCAGTCCTAGATATAGTAGATCTATTGAAAAATTTTGGTGGCCGTGCTCATCAATTTTGAGAAAAATGGTTTAGTGAAGACTGATATGGTGACAACTTTTCCTAGTCCAAACCCTACCCAGACATTAAACATGCAAGTTCTACTTCCAGGAAATTCCCTACTCTATTGTATTCTGAATTGCAAAATGTTTGTGAGCCTTAATTTAGCCCAGAGCCTAACATATAGTCAGTCTTAGATGTGTGTGTATGTATGTATAGGTATATGTATGTATATATGTACATTTATAATATATGATAAAATGGTTTTGAAAATTGTGCAGCATCATCAGAATGATTGCTTAAATATTTAAGTATTATAATATGAGCAACTCAATTGTATATAGCTTAGTTTAGGTCTGGATATTGAATAAAACTATGATCAAGTGAATCAAATGGTTCATTATGGGCTTAATCATGCTGCAAAAGTGAATTGTAAAACTGAATTCTCATTGGAAATATTACCCAAATTTATTACTGACAAATTGCTTACCATAAACTTTAATTCACTGACAGCAATATATTATTTCATTTTCACATTAAAATGTGAGGTGAAAATACTGAAATCTGTAATTCTAATTGTATTACCAGGTACCTATACTAAATTGAGAATTAATCGTGCATTTTAAGCATTAGAAGTTACTCCATACAAACTTTTTACATACCATTTGAATGGTAGGCTCATGTAAGTAGCCTATTTATGAATTTTTGTGAATTTCTAATGCAATACAGGGAGTCCCCCATACTGTTCAATACTTTAGCCCTCTAACTCGGGGATGGTGAGGAAAGATGCTTAACCACTATGATAGTGACAGTTTCAGTTGGAATTTGGTCTCCCCCTGGATATCCTGATTATACTTGTCAAAATCTTTGAAGCCATTCTTCCTGTACTTCGACACATTTTTAAAGCAAATTCTGAAATTCAACCAAATGTTTCACGTTTGTTTGACTCTTCAGAGTTTTCCAGAAAATTAGGAAAGAAAAATACAAAAAAAGTGTCTATGGATTATATGATTTGATGGTTATGACAATGTGTTTTATTTAATATTTCTTGAATGCTGAAACTTAAAGCTTAATACGACTGTTCATTTACTCAAGAAATATCTTTTCTTGGATAACAAATGTGTTTTATACAGAGATTTCTGTGACCCTGTCTCTAATTATATTGAACCTCTAATATAAAATGGATATATAGTCATTTGATTCCAAAATAATACTGAGTACCTATTTAGAACCAAATACTCTTCTATGTTTTATGGTATTATTGAATGTAGCAAAAGCTACCAAATAAACTTTCTGGACCTTGGTAGGGGCCTCCTTGGTAAATAAGATGTACACATATGCCATTAGGATTCCAGGCAGTAGCTAATTAGGTAACAAATTCAGTAATAGAGACTCTAGATATAAGCTCTGGGTCTTGAGTAGTGAGCAAATACTTTTTGTTCGATTAATTAATGAATGCTGTCAGGTTTCCTATACCTCAAAGTTGGCTTAAATACTCAAACTCATTATTGGAAATTCTTGTAAATATGGAAAGGAAGTTAGGGTCAGTAAAGAAGAGTTTGAATATAAATTGTTTAGTGACTTCTCAACTAACAAGATTTCATACACAAGGTAATTAAGTTCCTAGGCTTGTTCCTCCTAAAAAAGAAAAAGAAAATGAAGAGGAGGGTGGAGAAGCAAAAATCAGAAGAGAAGGAATTTGTATCATTTTCCAGCTACTCATTGGGTGAAGATAGGATCCAAACTGTTCCTTAATGATCTAGATTCTACAAACTCTCTTTCCTTCTTATTAGATCCACTATTCTCCTTGATCGATGTGTAGTAGCCACTAAATACATTCAGGTATTTGCTTCTATCATTTTTCTATTCATTCCCTTTTGAGGGGGGGCACAGAAGGAGAGGGAAGAGAAATAATCTTGAGTAGGCTTCATGCCCAGTGTAGAGCCCAACACGGAGCTCAAACTCACAACCCTGAGATCATGATGGGAGCTGAAATCAAGGGTCAGAAGTTTAAGCAACTGGGCCCTCACAGGTCCCCCTCTATTCTTTCACATTCTTGATTGTATTTTATCTTTGACATCTTCCGCACTGGTTCTTTGAATAGTGATACCATGTATGCCACATTCTCCAGAGGCTCTCAGGGTCATTATTATTTAAAGCAACTCTTCATCTGTGAATGGTGGTACACTGTCTTTGTATTATTTATTATATTTTATAAATTATTCTGTTTGTTTCTTACTTTATTTAGATTCTATTCCACCGTGCCAAAATGAGGTAGGAGCAATATATATCTACTAATCACTGACTACCCCAGTGTCGTGGATATGTACTGCTTGATAAGCAAGTGCTTAAGAAAAGCAGTTTTTAATAATGGAAATTGTGGCTAAAATTAATGATATAAATTTTCTGAAGTGTATCTGTTATTTAGTTTTACACTCCTATGATCCAATCCTTCTATTTTCTTGATAGTTCTTTGAGATTTCCAAATTTCTATTTATCTGGAATTCTTTATTTGCTCTCATGTACTTTCATTCTAAGATTCATTTTGATTCTTTTGCTCATCTTGGTTCATCACTTCACTATAAAATTTAAAACTATGGTTGTACTTTAAAGCCTTTATTATTAGTTCATGTTCTGATAACACAACAGGCCTTTCCGAGTTACCTGAATAACAACCAATACTGCTTTCTTTCCTGTTAGTAGAATTAGAATTTGTTAGGACACCTGGATGGCTCAGCAGTTGAGCGTCTGCTTTTGGCTCAGGGAGTGATTCTAGGGTTCCGGGATCGAGTCTTGCATAGGCCTCTCCTCAAGGAACTTGCTTCTCCCTCTGCCTGTGTCTCTGCCTCTCTCTCTCTGTGTCTCTCATGAATAAATAAATAAAATCTTAAAAAAAAAACAAAAGAATTAGAGTTTGTTCATTAATATTATTAAAAATCTAATAGTCAAATTTCATAGTTCCATTCTTCTTAGCAATGTCTGACAATGAAATGTCCCAGTTTTCACAAGAGATACATAAAAAGAAATACTCTGTCTTCTACAGGACTCTTTTTTTGGTGCATATTACAGCATATGTTATTGCTTTATTTATTTATTTATTTATTTATTTATTTATTTATTTAGGGAGAGAGAGAGAGAGAGCACGCAAGTGAGCATGGGTGAGGAGAAGATCAGAGGAACAAGCAGACTTCCTGCTTAGCAGGGAGCAGGATGTAAGGCTGGATCCCATGACCCTGAGATCATGACCTCAGCTGAAGGCAGATGCTTATCTGACTGAGTCACCCAGGTGCCCCATCACTGCTTACTCTATAATGTTCTACCTATAATTATAATATCAACCCATTGGAGGAAGAAAGGCCTCAAGAGCGGCCAACAGCCAAACTGGGAAATTGGAGCTCTTATGTACTATGCTATGAAACCCCTCTCCTTTTCTGTTACTTATAGCTTAAAGCCTTTTAAGAGAGGCAGATGATAGACAACAACACAACAAAATAATACTCTCTCATGTTAAAATATATTTGCTTCCTCATTACTTATACTTAAACATACCATAATGATCTTCAGTCGTCTCTCCTTGATATCTTCAGAGGCTTTTGTTGGGCAATAGATCTTTTTATACTAATTATAAATGTCTTCTGATAGCAAAGTGTGTTTGCCCATTTATGTATTTTTTCTAATTCCTCAATTTGGTTTCTTCACCTTAGTTATACTTACTGCTTTCTGTTTGCTGGTTTTAAATGTAGATACACAAGTTTGTTTGCTTGCTTTAAATGTAGATACACAAGTTTTTAATTAGCTGATTTCTAAGTTTCTCCTATGGCTTAAACATAGCAGGGTTCGTACATTTCATCTTAATGACCCCTAAGAAGTTTCTTTGCTTACTTCTCCATTTATGAAAATATTCTAAATGGCTGACTTTCCCAGAAATCTAACCATATGATAGAAATTTTGTATTTAATACTCAATATAAGACGCAGATGGAGACGACCAGGGACTAAGAAATAATATGGTTTAATTCAAAGATTTTTAAAATCTCTTTGGTCAATATTCTAGGTATCTCAAGGTGTTCAGGTTCGTATTAATATCCCTCTTATGGTAATCCTTGTAAACCCCCACTACTCAGACTTCCATTTTGGTCCTCATATGATTTGGATCCATTTGTATAATGTACTTACTTGTCATAGAAAATAGTCTTTGTTCATAAGCAAATGATAAATATATGTACACCAAGCCCATGCATTGTGTTTTTAGTTACTAAATGAATTAGAAAGTTCCTTTAGATTCCTCCTTTTTAACAAATTTTTATTATTAAATAGCTGTTCTGCATTTGTACGGCAGTAAAATCTTTGGTCCCTATTTTAGTATCTCACATTTCATTGATAATTACCATCCTCATTGTTTGACCTAATAATTGACGTGTTACATTACTTCTGAAGTTATGCTAAAATATTTATTGCACATAGAAGATAAAACATTTCCATTTTTAGCAACCACTTTAAGCAGAGAAGGAAAGGGTCTCTTTGCTAATAGGCACATTTGCTTTAAGGCACGAACAAAGTGATGAATTTAGAAGAGCACAGTAAACTCGTATAAACTCCAGCTGTATAACCTAGTGTTGTCTCTTGTGGTCATAGCTCCGAACACCACCTAAAATATGAACACATACACCCATAGAGGTAAATCTCTCTGGAGTTGTCTAATAAGCCTTAAATTATCTTCCACGGCTAATTCTTTTAGCTAAATTTCCAAATTTCAGTAGAATTTGTTCATGGAGCCCTAGCTGTGCAAAGACATAAAAGCTTTTCTCTATTGCTTCTCAACATGTTACAATCTTCTACCATAACTGCAGAATTTTTTTTTAATTTGTCCCCTTATGTTGTCAATTTTTGATTCAGGTGAGCTTATATTATTAGAGGCACATACATTTTCAATTGTTAGGTTCCTGAAATATATTTTCCTTGTATCACTCTATGTCCCTCTTTATCTCTTTTCTGATAAAAATTATTTTTTTGGAAGCCTTATTTATCTGGGTTTTTAAAAAAGATTTTATTTATTTATTCATGAGAAACACAGACTGAGAAAGAAGCAGAGACACAGGCAGCGGGGAGAAGCAGGATCATTGCAGAGGACTGCAAGGCGGGACTCGATCCCAGGACTCCAGGATCACATCCTGGGCCCAAGGCAGACGCCAAACCGCTGAGTCACCCAGGGATCCCTAATTTATCTTATTTTACAAGTCATTCCAGACTTATGTTTTCTGTTTGCATTCTATATATTTTTCTGCTCCTTTATTTTTGTTTTTTTAATTTAATTTTAATTTTGTATTTAAATTCAATTTGCCAACATATAGTAAACACCCAGTGCTCATCCCATCAAGTGCCCATCACCCAGTTATCCCCATCCCCCCGCCCTCCCCTTCTGCAACCCTTTTTCCGGAGTTAGGAGTCTTTCATGGTTTGTTTCCCTAATTTTTCCCCTCAGTTCCCCTCCTTTCCCTTATAATCCCTTTCACTATTTCTTATATTCCATGTATGAGTGAAACCATATGATGATTGTCCTTCTCCGATTGACTTACTTCACTCAGCATCATACCCTCCAGTTCCATCCCTGTCAAAGCAAATGGTGGGTATTTGTCCTTTCGGATGGCTGATAGTAGACAGTAATATTCCACTGTCTTGTATTTAAATTGTGTTTAGTAATTCCAGTCAATCTGTGCTGTAGTATGAATGTTCGATTTTACCTTGGACATTTTGAATGTTATGTTGTTTTTTTTAATTTTTTATTTTATTTATGATAGTCACACAGTGAGAGAGAGAGAGAGAGGCAGAGACACAGGCAGAGGGAGAAGCAGGCTCCATGCACCGGGAGCCCGACGTGGGATTCAATCCCGGGTCTCCAGGATCGCGCCCTGGGCCAAAGGCAGGCGCCAAACCGCTGCGCCACCCAGGGATCCCTGTTATGTTGCTTTTTAATTGGAGTATTTAGATAATTACTATTTTATGTAATTACGATATGGTTGAATTTAGGTCTACTAAATTCAATTACTTATCATTTGTTTTCTGATCTCCCTTATTTTGTTTCTGAGTTCCATCTCTTCTAACAACTTCTGGATTATTTGAATAATGTTAAATTGCATATGGTTTATGGCCTATAGTTGCTCTAGGCATTACAATATACACATCAAACCTTTCCCGGTCAGCTTCTTATGCTACTGCTAATAAATATGGAAGGCTTGCAACCATGAAGATTCTTCTCTCCTCTCTATGACCTTTATGTATAGTTACGTTATTTGTTACATATGCATACATTGCAAACCTCACCTCAGATAATATATATGTTCACTGTGTATATCACTTAAATAGAAAAATACCAGCTGTTTAGTATTTCTCATGCTATGGTCCTAATTCTTATAGATCCATGTTTCTCTCTGAGATAATCTCCTTGTAAGCCAAAGAACTTCCTTTAGAAGTACTGGTAGGGTAGGTCTTCTGTTTGTGATTTTTTTTAGTTTTTTTCATTATTTGAAAATGTCTTTATTTTGCCTTCATTCCTGAAAGTTATTTTCCAGCATATCACATTTTAGGTTGAAAGGGTTTTTTTTTCCATCATAACTTTAAAGATTTTATGTCACTATCATTGGTCTCCATATATTTGATGAGTGATCTGAAGTGATTTGAATTGTCCTGTATTTATTTAATGTGTCATTTACAATAGCTGAATTGAAGCCTTGTTCTCTTAAGTTTTGATATTTAGTAGTTTCACTCTGCTATATGTGTGTGTATGTATGTATTCCTTGTTTTTGTTTTTAAAGTTCCTCCTGTAAAAAATAAAATTAAATAAATAAATAAATAATAATAAATAAATAAATATAAATAAAAAGTTCCTCCTGTTTGGAGTTCACTGAATTTCCTGAATCTCTAAGAGTATGTTTTCCACCAAATTGATAAATTTTGACCATATTGCTTCTTTTTTGTTTTTGTTCTAATAGCTTTTTCTTCTCTTTCTGGACCTTCAGCAGCGTTAGTGTTAATTCTTTTGATGTTACCACTAGGTCTCTAAGGCATTATTCACTTTTTTTTTTCAAACTGTTCTCTTTTCGTTCTTCAGACTGAATAGTCTATTGATCTATTTTCAATTTCAGTAATTCTTTTTACTTTCATCTCCATTCTGTTATTCAGTCCAACAAGTGATTTAAAAAAAAAACTTTCATATTTTTATTTTTTCTTCTAACATTTCCATTTTCTTCTTATTATAATTTCTGTTTCTATAATGAGAACTTCTTAATTTAATGAAGCATATTTATAAGAGCGGCTTCAAAATTTTGTCTGATAATTACACTATCTAGATTTACTTAGATCATGATCGGATTGTCTTTTCCTTAAGAGTTGGTCAAATATTTGTAGCTCTTTTTGTGTTTGTGTTGTTTTGAAGGTTATGTTGGGCACAGTCTTTCCTCAGGAAAATGTTAGCTGTTTTTTGTTTTATTTTGTTTTATTTGGGGAGGGGAGGCAATCAACTGTGTTAGTTTCAAGACATAAGCTTTGGCAGTATAATTTTAGTCCATTTTGCAAAGCCTCTGCTCCTTTGGATTTCTCCCTTGCATGTACCATTCAGAGATTAATCTGAGACCTGGGCCATGGCTAAATAATGGTGCAGTTCTCAAAACTTTGCTATGTTGCTTGCCTTTTTGTTGTTGTTTTGTGTATGAGCCCATAAGTGTACTCAACATTTGTTCTTATTCATATGTAGAATTAAGGTGCCCACCTTCTCTGTTTAATCTCCAGGAGTCTCTCCACAGTCTTCAGCTTAAACAGACCTCATTTACTGTTTTTTATCTTCAAAAAGATGAGGTTTCTGAGTATTGTGGGTTGAGCTGTGTCTCCTCACAAAAATATATTAAAGTCCTAACCCCAGGTACTTGTTAATTGACCTTATTTGGAAATAGGTCCCTGCAGATGTAATAAATATCTAAGTTACATGATTTCTTATTGGAGTCAAGTGGGCCCTTTATCTAATGTGACTGGAATATTTTCTTTTTCATCTTTATAAGAGAAGACACTCAGAGACACACACAGAGATAAGAATGTCATATCTCTGAAGACAGAGATGCATAGGAAGGAGATGGCCATGTGATGATGGAGGCAGAGATTGGAATGATCTATCGACAAGCCATCAAACACCAAGGATCACCTACAGATATCAGAGACTAGAAGAGGCAATTAACTGATTAATTAAAAAAAATTAAAGATTCTTCTCTACAGGTTTCAGAGGAAATGTGAACCTACAAACACCTTGATTTTGGACATCTGTCTTCAAAGTTGTGAGACAAATTTTAATTGTTTTAAGCCACCCAATTTGTGGTACTTTTTTATGGCATCCTGAGGAAACTCATACCTTATGCTTTCCTCTCTTCCAATACTGTTCAGTAGCTGCCTACATTTTGGGCAGGTCTAAGAAAGGAAAGGGGAAACAAATAACCTGGTAAGTTTAGAAACCTCTTTCAGTGGACCACATTTCCATCTTTTGAAACCCCTTTACGGTCTTCCTGTTTTGCTTAGTTTTTAGAGTCCTGAGATAGTTCATTAGGATGCAACAGGCTTATACCAAATATAGATCAAGGACTCATCTTTAACTTTTAATTTCTAGAATTAAATCCATTATTCTATGCTGTTTATTTTAGATTTTATTCCAAAATCATAGCTATTTCTATCATATGTTTTAATCTAAAATTTGATAGGATTACCTCCTTTATCTTTCTCCAGTTCATTTAAAAAATATGGAAAAGGGCAAGAACAGAGATTTGTAAAATGTCATTAAAAATAAATCCTCCTCCTCGCTAGATGTCAATCTTAATTAAACTTTAGTGTCAAAGCCATGAGCAAATGAATTGATAAATTTGTGCCTCTGCTCACCCACATCAAGAACCTCATAAAAGATTTTATTGAGGAATTTTTCTAAATACAACACACAACATATGTGTGAGTTCGTGTGCTCTACCAATAATTTTATGACACACAAACATAAGAAAATAATGTTACTGTGGTATAACTTGTACTTATTGCAGTGTATTTCTGTATTTTTGATACAATGTATTCCAATGAAATATGAAGCATTGTTGTTTCTATGGTTAAGTATATTTGAGACATTCTGGGCTATAAAATGATTTTTAAATATGATTTTTACAAACTGCAGGCACTCTGTGAACCTTTTTTATGTTAAAATAAATAATACATATGCAAGAAAAATATAGCTCAGGATGAATATTATAAAATTTTTGGACCAAGGAATTGTTTTATGAGAATATTTATTATTATTTAGAGAAAATCCGTGTTCTTTGAAATATGTTTCAGAATTACTCTTATAGCTAATCCATGTTAGCTCCTAACGATACCTGTTTCCTATTCTCTTTTTTATCAGCTTTAATTTTTTTCCTTGATGTTCATACACTAAAACATAAGGATAATATTTTATTTTGGCAATATAGTACATGATGTCAGGTATTAAGTCATTTACCAACTACTTTTTTTATTTTTATTTATTTTTTTAATTGTAGAGAATTTGGCAAAAGCCAATCATGTGGTACCCACAGCAGTTTATAACTGCAACAATTGAGAATGATGGTTCCTCTAGTCCATGTTATAGTCCTTATCCCCTACGTGCCTACGTGCCACGTGTATGGATTGGAAAAACATTACCTCTTTGGAAACAATTCTAATGTCTCACGACTTCTTCAAAAACGCCTGGCTTTCTTTCACTCTTATTTACATTGTAGTTATACGTCCTACATGAGACATAGTTTTATTATTATAAACATTTTCCCCAACTAACCAATTTTTCTTTTTGTTTTCCTTAGAATCTTGTTGTTCAAACTGTTTTCCTTTTATTGTCCTTTCTCTTATTCTTCTTATAGATGTCACTTTCTAGAGTTATATCATTTATTCTACTAACATTTTATACATTATCTTTTCAAATCAGAGATAATCAATTAGTTTCATGTACAAGTATAATAATTCCATTAAATACTAACTCACTAATTTATTTTGTATTGTCAGAATTGTATCTTTACTGATTAACATGGCCCTGAAGTGCTCTTTTGAAATCACTAATCAATGAAATACACTCTTATTCATTTACTTTTAAATGTAAATATTTTGTGAGTTGAATCTTTTTTTATGCGGATAACTTTATTTATTTATTTTATTTAAATTCAATGAACCAACATAAAGTACAACCATTAGTTTCAGAGTATGTAGAGTTCAGTAATTCACCAGTTGTGTGTAACACCCAGTGCTCAATCACATATAGTGTCCTCCTTAATGCCCATTACCAGTTACCCTACCCCTTCACCCTTCTCCCCCCAGCAACCTGTACTTTGTTTCCTATAGTTAAGAGTCTCTCATTATTTATCTCCTCTGATTTCTTCCCATTCACTTCTCCCTCCCTTAGCCTATGATCCTGTTTCTCATATTCCACATATTAGTGAAACTATATGATGATTGCCTTTCTCTGATTGACTTATTTTGCTCAGCATAATACCCCCATTTCTACCCACATAGATGTAAATGGTAAGATTATATGCCTTTCTTATGGCAGAGTAATGTTCTATTATGTATATATATATATATATATATATATATATATATATATGTGAATATTATATATACACACACACATATATATATTCCTCTGTTGATGGACATCTGTGCTCTTTCCACAGTTTGGCTATTGTTGGACCTGCCTGCTGCTATAGACATTGGGTCTGCAGGTGCCCTTTCAGATCAGTATATTTGTATCTTTGAGATAAATACCTAATAGTGCAATTGTTGGGTTGTAGGGTAGTTCTGGTTGTTAACTTTTGAGGAACTTCAATACTGCTTTGTATGGAACCAGAAAAGACCCCAAATAGACAGTGGAATGGTTGACAAAAGAAAACCAAAGCTGATGGCATCACCATTCTGGACTTCAAGCTATATTACAAATCTGTAGTCATCAAGACAGTGTGGTACTGGCGCAAAAAAAACAGACACATGATCCAATGATTGAACAGAATAGAGAACCCAGAAATGGACCCTCAACTCTAAGGTCAACCAATCTTGACAATGCAGGAAGAATATCCAATGCAAAAAAGAGTTTCTTCAAGAAATGATGTTGGAAAAATGGGACCGCCACATGTAGAAGAATGAAACTGAACCATCTTCTTACACCATACACAAGACAACCTCAAAATTGATGAAAGACCTAAATGTGAGGCAGGAATCCATCAAAATCCTGGAGAAGAACACAGGCAGCAACCTCGATCTTGGCTGCAAGCAACTTCTTGCTAGACAGTCTCCAAAGGCAAGGGAAACACAGGTAAAAATGATCTGTGGGAACTTCATCAAGATAAAAAGCTTTTGCACAGTAAAGGAAACAGTCAACAAAACTAAAAGGCAACTTACATAATGGGAGAAGATATTTGCAAATGTCTTATAAGATAAAGGGCTAGTATTCAAGATCTATAAAGAGCTTATCAAATTCAATACCCAAAAACAAATTATCCAGTGAGTTACATTTCTAAAAAACTAGGGTATTGTTTTAAATGTTTGGTGCATGGATTGCCTAAATAAAAATATTTTTATTAATTACTAAAAAATCCAGATTGACCCTAGGCCTACTGAATCAAATTCCCTAAGGGACAGAATCTTACGTTTGAATTTTTAACAAGCATTTTGGTGTTATATATTGACAACCACTAGAAAGGGATTACTCTTTGGTGGGCTGGTTGGTTTGTCTTCTCTTTTATTAAGACCAGTAAAATTAAAATCATGCCTTCTTTTTATTTATTTCTTTTGAAAAATAATTCAAGTTATTTATTTCAGTCGTATTTACTACCCTACAATGTCCTGTGAAATTGCTCTAAAATAGGGTTCAATTTCATTTATTTAAATGTTATTTCCTTTGTCAATTAACCATGCATTCTGTACTCATATACTGTGTTTCATTTCTTGGATCCCAAAAGCATTTTTTAAAATTCTTATGACCCTCACATTGTATCAAACATTTGTTTACTTATGTATTATCTTCCATATTATCCTATCACATTATGCTAAAAATTCCTTAGGATGGGAACTATGTCTTTAGAAGCTCATTTTAGAATGCTGGCAGCAAGTGGCACAATATTTTTACATAGAAGATGTTCAATATATTTGATGAATGAGCTGAATTGGGCCTTCTTTCCTGATAATTCCTTCTCATTATTACAAGAAGCTTGCTTCACCAGTGTTTTAATGTCTCATTTGCATTCATTCATCTTACTGACTCTTCTGATCTTATAGATGTATATATGTATATATTTTTCCCCTGACTTTCCAGATGCATGCTTTCCTTTGCCAGAATATTCTCTATCATTTTTGTATTTGAACTGTGTGAAGTTGTTGCATAATGCACAACTATTATTGTATTCACTATTAAAAAGGCATGCCTGATAATATTGTCAACAGTATTTCAAAAAAATTCTCTATGCAATATCAATTCAGAAAATACTGTACTGAATAAAGTTGAAATTATTTTTTTACTAAAAAACTTCCCAGGTCCTTCACTATATCAGTCAATAAATGACTACAGTGCTAATTCTTCCAGATTTATCTAACCCAGGAAAAATAAATGAAATAAAATAAAGGGAAATAAAGTGAATAAAAGGAGAATTTGTATCTATCTGTAGATATAGATAGACATATAAATATAGATAGACAGATCCCAGAACAGTATTATTTTAAATATACATTGGTAGTATACAGTAGTACTTAGAAAATAGGTACTTAGTAAATTAATAAATTGATTTTGGAGGATGTATTAGAATAACAAAAACAAAATCCAATATCTTTAAAATATTTCCTTGGATAACACAAGTTCTTAATCAAAAAAAACAAAAACAAACATAAAAATCAGAAAACAAACAAAAGCTTCCTAGGAGATTCAGGGGCTCTACATTATAGTCATAACTCCTGCAAAATTCATTCAACTGATATTTATAGATAATTATTTTAAGCCTCCACTCAAAATGTTTTCAGTGGAAATGAAAAAGAAATTCATTTTTTGTCAATTCTTCCTAAGCTAGAGTCAAAAAAATTACACTTATCAATCATGATGATTTCACACCATAGGATAAACCATTGCAACTAATTACATTAACCAGGACCAAAACTAATATGAATTAATCTTTTTTCTCCTCATCTTCAGAACTAGAAATAATATATTTTTTGAATTGTATACACCTGAACTTCTAACACAATGCTAATCAATATTGAATATGCAATAGATGCTGTTTGATTCTTCTCAAGTATGCTAAAACACACACACACACACACCACACACACACAGAACTGCCTTGCATTAATTTTCATATGGAGTTTACAAACTCCCTAGTTAACCATATGCACAGTTTTATGATTTCACATTTATAGAAAACAAGTTATTTTAGAACTTAAGAAAACATTTAATTTCAGTCACTAGACATATGCCATCATTTATGTTAAATTATTCTGTGGTCTTCAGTTAGTCACTGGGCGGAGGTTTCTCATGTTCCTTCCCACTGAAAGATCCAGTTAGTTTTAAACCATTCATTATTTCCCTCTCTCTTTTTTCTTTTCTTTCTTTTTCTTCTTCCTTTTATTTTCTCTACGCGCTTGCAAAACACTTAAAACCAAATAGAAAAATAAATGAATAAAAGTACCAGTGAGAAAAACTACACTTAAAAAAAAGAAAAAAAAAAAAGGCCTGAGGGATATTAGTGCCTTAGCCCCGGGAAGCTATAGCAATTCTGATTGGTCCACATTATTCTCCTTTCTTACCCATCTGCATCTCCCCTTTCATGGAGAAAGCCCAGTTCTGCTATAAGCCATTCACTATAACTTGTTATTGCCTGTTGGCATTGTTAGTGCACAATTAACTGGGACTCAAATTAAGGGCTGATGATGTAATTAATCAAAATGTTACAAATATTAGGCCCTCTGCTTAGGAAGATTGTTAAAAATAAACCTGATTCCTTGGAGAAACGGTAGCATTTGGCAGCCAATTCCAAGACTTAAGAATGTTCTCTAATGTTATACAAAAATGGTACAGTTCCCAGCAAATTGATCTCAAAATTGTTCTGGGCCCTCTTCCTTACTTCTTTTTTTATTTTTTTAAGATTTTTATTTATTCATGAGAGACCGTGAGAGAGAGAGAAGCAGGCGCCATGCAGGGATCCTGACATGGTACTCGATCCTGTGACCCTGGGATCACACTCTGGGCGGAAGGTAGGTGCTAAACCGCTGAGCCACCCAGGGATCCCCCTCTTCCTTACTATTAAGAGTTTGACTAAAAGACAGATTTTGGTTATAATTTTTGCCATATATTTCAGTTTTAGGTAAAAAAAAAAAAAGTATATTGTAACATGTCACTAAAGTTTAGAAGGTACATTTTACACTAGGTGTTTTCAATTTAGGATTTCCATGAAATGTCTTTCATAAATCCTATAGACCTTCTACAAAAACCAAACAGCATTATACCTACTTAATATCCCTTAGAATCTGGTAAAACTTGAAACTTACTCTTGAATCAAATCCTTCCATACAATGTTATAACAACAAAAAAAGTACACATTTTTTATGAGATGAATAATATGAAAAATGCAAATAAAACAACCCTTTCAATGGATGAACTTAAATTGCTCTTTGAAATAAATAATTTTTTTTCTCATTCTAAATCCATAGATAAATATGACAAAAAAGGTTTCCATATACTATTACTCATATTACTTTTCATTTTTTATTGTATTAGATATTTGTAGTCCCCATTTTGGACAACTCAATATGATGCTTTGCTCAATAAATCAATTCGATATCTTTCTCCACGTAGACCACCTAACAGTCAACACAATATTTTTAAAAATACAGAAGTTACAGAATTATTCATTTAATAGTAAAAATAGTTGAAGTATTAATGCATGTAGATAAAAATTCTTCAATTCGTGTAAGTCTACTGAGTTTCACTTTTACTCTCCCAACTGTTTCTTCTATTTTTCTCTTAATTTTGAACACATCTATATTCTCCTCACTCATGCCAGTTCCTTCAATTACCTTTCATGCTGTGCCCTTAAGTAACAGGACTAAACACACAAGAATAACAAAATTATCATATTTGTTTAGTAATAGCTGCAATTAATGGTGCATAGATTATTGAGAGAGCCTGCATAAATAACAGATCCAAAAGAAAAAATATTTATATGGAGTAATCATTATGTTTTCTCCTCTGGAAAAGGGTGAGAGTTAAGTAATTGAACAAAGAATAATAAGCCATCCCGTATAAAGCATGAGGGAAATATGCAGTCTGCTTCCTTGAACGGAGAAGAAATGAGTCTGGCATGACTCTTTTTTTTCATTAGAAAAGTTTCTTCTCTTTGGGTTGGACCCATAATACAAGCCTATAAATTCATTTGAAAAATCACAAATAATAAAGTAGCCATGGTACTGAAAATATGAAGTATATAAAATATATGTGGCTGTAGATTTGTCTGAAGGGAAGCTTGATGTGGTTGCTTTGACATTATGACTATGAATGACCAAGAATTAAATTTCAAGGTCAGAAAAAAAAAATACCAGACCTAAGTCAAGTTCTTCCTGAAATAAAATAAAATTATTTGGCTTTTCTCCCATCATATAAACAAAATATGGATCTGTTTTTTGTTTTGTTTTGTTTTGTTTTTATCTCTTGAAATGGTAGAGTAAGTTGTCACACACAATGTGAGTTTTAAAGCTTGATAGAAGTATAGTAAATTTTTCCTGATTGGAGCAAAATGAGGCAGGATGAGAAGATAATTCTAGACTGACAAAAGTGGTAGGGTAGAGTCAAAATAATGAAAAAGAATGAGAAAAGCTTGATTGATAGATTTTCTATATGTTTCGTCATTCCTCCAGAGGTTGGCATCCTACTGGATTTCAAGAAACCTTTTAAAAATCCAAGTTCTTAAAATAACAACAGCAATATATATATATATATATATTTTTTATAAAGATTTATTTATTTATTCTTGAGAGACACAGAGAGAGAGGCAGAGACACAGGCAGAGGGAGAAATGGGCTCCATGCAGGGAGCCTGATGCGGGACTCGATCCTGGGACTCCAGGATCTTTAGCTAAAGGCAGATGCTCAATTGCTGAGCCACCCAGGGGTCCCAACAATATATTTCTTTGAAGGCAGGGAATAGCATGTTTAATATCAATCATGAAATATTTTTTTTATGCATTTCAGAAAGTCCAATAAATAAATATTTGCTAATAACAACAGATTGGGATAGTGTAAGAATTTTAATTTTTAATTTTTCTAGTGCTTATGTCACTCACCAAATAACTGGTAGATACACCTGCCAAAATAACTAATAACACAGGGATACTCATAAAGAACAATCCTAAAATATTTACTAAAGTGGCACATTCTGGAAGAAAGGAATTGTTAACTGTCTATAGTACCCATGCTAAGGCAAGAACAGGAGTTCTAACACAGCAGCCTGGTTCTCGTATCCAGGCATGTGGCTAATTTGCATGCATCTATAAACTGGAAAATAAGACAAAGCATGTGACATCAAAGGTAAAATTGTTAACCAAAATATTGATTTGGTTAAAAGCTGGAAATTTAAAATTTGAAGGTAAGATTGTCAGAGTGATGCACCTGGCATTCCATCACTGCTGATCCTCTAAGGGGAGAAAAATCACAGAAGCAAAGCAGCCAAATGCAAGCACTGAGAGGATGAGAAGCAGCCAGAGGCATGAATTATCCTTGCACTGGACTGAAGAACCAGCCACTGATAATTGAGAATTGACTTCAGGTTGAACATTGAATTTCCCATCGTGCACAAGAACTCTGTAGCCCTTAGGTAAAGATTTGATTTACATAGATTAGATCAATAAATAAAAGATAAATATAGGGGATAATAAAATCCATCTTCAGCTAGAAATCATGCTCTTTAGGTTGTTTTAGTTGAATTCTTTGTTGAAGACCAGCAGGCAAACTCTTCTGGTTTTCCAAATCAATTATCTAAGCTGCTCTCCTCCACAACACAAGAGAAAATTAGCAAACAGTGAAAAACAATGTGTTTATGCACTTAGAAACTATGTTCTCAGGCTCATTCAAATGCAGTTTTGGAAATCAGATGCAGCGTACAGCAGTAGGGTTTATAATTTTATGGAAGCTATCTTTATCAATTCCATATTTTTTTTGTCAATTCAAATACTATATTAGGGGTTTTTTATGCAAGTTTAAAATTGCATGCTAATAATAATTTGTTTCTCCTCTAGTATTTATTTAAAGTTATATTTGCTAAAGTCAATTTTAAAAATTGTTCTCCTTGTAGCATCATTATTTTATTTTTAAAATATTGTTGATTTATCTTAGGATTTTTATTTTTACAGTATCTGTAATGAAATTCATTATCGTGAAAGACAAATCATTTCAACAAGTTCCCCTATTATGAAGCCCATTATGGCATCAATGATACACGATCAAAGTATTTTTTATATACATTTTTTAGAAAAAAGATTTATTTATTTCTTGAGAGAAAGAATGTAAGAGAGTATGAGCTGGAAGGTCAGAGGGAGAGGGGGAAGGAGGGAGAATCTGAAGCTGACTGCTCTGAGGGTGGAACTGGCAGGGCTCGGTCTCACGTCCCTGAGATCATGACCTGAACGAAAAACCAAGAGTTGGATGCTTAACTGACTATCCCACCTAGGTACCCCTGTTCTATACACATTTAAAATTAAATTAAATTAATAAAATTAAGAATAAGATAATTTATAGTAAATGAAAACTTTTAAATTGTGGGATCTTTTGAAGAATTTTGTTCCTTCTTTATTACTGTTATTAAGATTTTATTTATGTATTAAAGAGAGAGAGAGCACAAGCAAGGGGACCAGCAGAGGGAGAGGGAGAAACAGGCTCCCCACTGAGCAGAGAGCTTGACACAGGCTCCATCCCAGGACCCTGGGACCACGACCTGAGCTGAAGGCAGGTGCTTAACCGACTGAGCCACCCAGACTCCCCCTGTTGTTTCTTTAAACACTGTTGCTTCTTTAAATCAAGTCTTAGTGCACAAATGCTTTGAATGACTACCTCAGTAATTACATGCAGAATTTATCAAATTTTTTTTAATGATGTCTGTTGGAGTTAAAAGTGCAACTATATGAGGAAGATCACTGGAACTGAAATGCAAAATACATCAAATGTGGGATTCTAGAATTGGGAATATTTTATATTCATCGGGACACCGTATTTCAAGAAAAACAACTCTCCTCTGTTATCTGTGCCTTAAATCTCAACTCTGTGCACATCCCAACTTGTAGGTCAATATTTCTAAAGAAAAATGACACAACTGTGCTGGCTAGTCTCACTTGAAATTCATAATCATGAATCTCTCATGAGCACTCAACACTGTCAGCAGTCCACGTATATTTGTCTGGTGAGCTTTCTTTCCCAGTCCCTGAGAAGGCTATTTTATACACCTATTCCTTACCAGACCATTACTCAATTACCCATGCGTTCTCTCAGCTGATGATTTTGCTTCATATTTCAGAGAGAGAGAGAAATGTCCTTAGCTCCTCATAATTAAGTGAGTTGACAACCTATATCTGTACTGAATAATTATTCCTTTGTTTTCTTCTCTGCTCCAAGTTTCAGTTTGTTTGATTTCTGGATTCCATCTCCCCTAGAACATTCAATAGCTTGGTTACTCAATTACATTGTTTCTGTTCTATATCACCAGTTTTTCCCTGTCTTCAGAGTCATTCCCATCAGCATATAATCTATTTTATTTTTAGAACTCTCTTGACCACAGTACTTTGAAAATTCTTTCATCTTCTTACCAGCAAAACATCCCAAACAGGAATCAGGTTGTGTACAATGTCTTTCTTATAGCCTCTAATCTTCCCACTTTATCTTCTCTGAATCAAAGACTCTGCTATTTGTCAGTCATCAGTGATATCCATGTTGTAATATCCAATGTTCATTTTGGTTTGTGCTTGACGTCTCCTCTAAGCAGCAGATGACAAAGTTGGACACTCCCTGTTTTCTTGAGGTAATTTTGGATTGTGCTTTCTGTAATTACGTACTAGTACGATTTATCTTATTACTCTCTTTCTAATTCCCCATTGTTTCCTCTTTGCATAAAATCAAATGTTGGTAAGTCTCAAGACTCTGCCCTGGAATTCCTTTTCATCCATATATCACGTTCAGAAACAGAGAGAAGGCCAGTGAACTAGGATAATAATATGCTTGTTGTCCTTGTCTGGTATGGACTTTCTTCAGATCTCCGTAAGGTTGACTCCTATGACCTCAGATTCTAGCGCAGTCTCCTCTCTTTAGGGGAAATTAACAGACTACTCTATGGAAGATACCCACTTCTTTCCCCCACCATCACTGCCCTTTGTTATGTCTACTTCTCTTACTCTCTCTTAGGACTTATTTCTATTGAAATGATCTTGACTGGGCTCCTGGATGGCTCAGTCAGTTAAGTATCTGCCTTCAGGTAATGATCAGGTCATGATCCCAGGGTCCTGGGATGGAGTCCAAGTCAGGCTTCCTGGTTCCCCTGCCTGTGTGTGCTCGCTCTCCCCCAACCCCCTCTGCTGTCAAAGAAATATATAAAATCTTTTTTTTTTTTTTAATGATCTTGGTTGTTTACTTATCTACTTTTGTAGTCTTCTAAAATGTAAGCTTCTCTATATGTTTTAGCTTAGAAAATAAAAACTAATATTGCTTAAATTCTTTAAAAATTTTGTGAAGGCTTTGATTGTAGTAAGCACTCTCTTCCTCACTCTTTCTTGAAATAATAACAATTTGAGAGGTTACTTCAACTTAATTTACCTAATGGTAAATATGGTGTATGGCACACATTACATTGCAAGTGAGGAAGCTGCCCTGTGACAGGTGAGGTGTTTCACACATAGTAAAACTGAAAAATTAGAATGATTCTCATACTGAAAGGATCTTGAAAGCACATTTGACATTAAACAATTAAGAATTATTATAGGTTTTGAACAGAACATCATGAAGCATACTGAGAATGATAAATTAAGCAAAAGTTGACAAACGAATTGGAAGGAAATCTGAGGACAGTCTCTGCACAGTAAGGGTACAAATAATTTGGCATATAGTACCTGGAAACTTACTAGATATTTGGCAGCTATTTAGGACACGGAGAGGCAGGCCAAATTTAAAATGGACATAAAATTTTTAGATCTACTGATAAATTAGATGTGGATGAGAATGGGGTCTAGGAGAGTAAGAGGTTTTAGTTTTGAGCTTAGGCAACCAGAGAAGAATCACAGCAGTGGCAGTCAGAGGGGAGAAGTGTGACATCCAGGAATAAAGATGTCTTCTGGGAAATAAGATAGATTCTGTTTTCAATGTCAATATTAATTTAAGATTTAACAATACATAGAAATTAAACTAACATCACATCTGAGATAAAATATAAACAGTGATGACATAAATAAAGGAGAATGAACCCTTTCTTCCTTTCTATAACCTCCAGGCAAATTCAAACTCTGTTTGGTTGCTCATCACCCTTATCTTCCTTTTAAACCACATTGTTTTTTCATTATAAGACACCAGATATGTACTAAGGCATTCTAAAAACTTACTTAATTCACTGAAAACACCACTGTCCCCATAATTGTATCACAGGAAGCTAGAGTACAGTAATGTGGTTGTGTCTGGGTTCTTTCTCATCACAAACAGATTTATAAGGTTTCAGGCCTATTACGCTCCAAACAACTTGGTTTTCATTTAAAACAGTATTTTAAAAACTCAGTGATCACTACCCTTTCACCTCCTGTTGCCACCAAAATCTGAAGCATCCCCTAAATCAGTGTTTCACAGGCATGGGTATCAAATCATCATGAAAACAAACAAACCAAAACAGGAAGATAATCTCGCTCTAGATATTTTTCTGTCTTAAATGGATAGGATTTTGTCTTACAAGGGTCTGTTTTTTAAAAAAAATGAAATAGCTGAAGTGCCTAGATGGTTCAGTTAAGTGCCTTCAGCTCAGGTCATGATCCCAGGTTCTTGGGATTGAGCCCCACTTAGAGCCCCACATCGGGCTCCTTGCTCAGTGGGGAGTCTGCTTCTCCCTCTTCCTCTGCTGCTCCCCCTGTTTATGCTCTCTCTCTGTCAAATAAATAATTTTTTTAAAAAAATAATAAAATTTAAACATGAAATAGTTATTAAATCCATCTCCACCCATATGTGGACACATACACACACACAATATAACATGAAGAAACTTTTTATAATAGAGCTTCAAAATGACTATCTTTAAAAAAGGATTGAGGAATATAAAGTGTTACATTGAAGAGTATATTTACCCTAGAGATTCTGCTGGAAATTCAGTATACAGAGCAAAAGTTGTGTTTGGTTTGAATCTTACTTAAAAATCTCTCAGGGAATCCATGCTTGATAACAATACAGTTGTTGTTTCTCTTATTGTTATATCTAATCACTATTTCTTTGACAATGCCAGGTGATATTTGTCTCATATGTAGGTATTTGAAAATCCATTTCAAATTATTCAACACTTCATGCATGAAAAATACATTTTACAACCCATATAATAAACACACATCTCTGATCTGCACTGTATGCTGTGATGCATGGGTTACATGCCTTAGAGAAACAAGCTTTTTACACACATTGGATTAACACCATAATTACACTTAATTTGGAGAAATACTGACATTAAGGAGGGGAAAGGTAAGTATAAGAAGAGATAAGATAGGAGAACCAGAGATCCCATGTTACACTGGGTCATACATATATTCATCAAATTAAGAGTCATATAGAATCAATAACACTATACACGTTATTCTCTCTTTCCCTTTTTCTTTTCCAAGTGTACTGGACTGAATTCACATTATTTACTTACCTGCTTGTAATTCTGGTGTCCCTTTCCTCCAAAATCCTGCCAGGTGTATTACAACAATACATTTCAATATATTTCTTAAAAGACGAATCACAGATTAAGGGATGAAATGAGTGAAGAATGAAAACGATTGCATAGAGTTCTAATGGAATATTAGAGCCAGCAAAGAAGTGCAACAGCTATTCCAGGGAAGTTGTAAATTCCTCAGACTCAGGAGATGATGTGGGTGTTTATGGGACACTTACTGTAATGAACGTGATATGATATATTGAAAGAGATACAGCCAGTCCGTGTCCAAAAGAGAGGATGGTTATAGGGCCACTATAGGATTCCTGCCTTCCCTTCCTGTTTATGTTTGGTATTAGCTTATTAACCCTATGGTGCTCTTTATATTGATACATGAATTTTGCTGGATTCCTGACTTCTAGTAGTTTTCAGTCTACTCAAGGAATAAAATGTGTAAACAAATAGTGGCATTTAATAAGAATTGCTTGGAAGAGAAGGAGTTACAGATCACTTGCCCACCTGAGGTGCCTCTGGTTGTGAGATCTGACACTTGAAAATCCAAGACAGAGGATGATAATTTAATATCAAGGGTTGGCTAAAATTAGTAATAAGGATATAGTTTTATAGACTCGATAGCTGATATTTCCCCAGATATCAAATTCTTCTAAGAAAGAGCTATCTTTGTTTATACAACAGAAGTTTTTGTGTATGAAAAGGCGGGCTTCCGGAGACTAGAACTTCACAGGAAACACCAAAACTGAAAGAGGGCTAGGGTTATTGTGCTTAAACAGACAAATAAAAATTGTTGGA
>NW_023331116.1:0-50519 GCF_011100685.1 Canis lupus familiaris | reverse complement strand
CACTGACTGTGGCCTCTTCTCAGGTCTCACAGTTGGGACCTCCCTAACCACACCCCAGCCCCACATAGCCCCTCCCCTACTTACCCCCCTGACATCCTAAGCAGAGGGACCTGACCCAGGGCCAGGGAGGGGTCAGAGATCTGGGGTCTCATTTGCATGGGAGGGCCCCTCCCTCTCTCAGAGGATGAAGAGTGGAAGGGAGAGACGAGGGAGGCTCTGCTCAGCTGAGGGGCCACTGAAGACAGAATCAGTGATGACCTCCACCATGGGCTGGTCCCCTCTCCTCCTCACCCTCCTGGCTCACTGCACAGGTGACTGGATGTGGGACAGAGGAGGGGCTCTTGGAGGGCATGTGGGGTCCTGCATCTTCCTCTTGTATCCAGCATCACCCTCTCTGTGTCTCTGCCTCTTGCAGGGTTCTGGGCCCAGTCTGTGCTGACTCAGCCTCCCTCAGTGTTCAGGTCCCTGGGCCAGAGGGTCACCATCTCCTGCACTGGAAGCAGCTGCAACGTCGGTAGAGGTTATGTGATCTGGTACCAACAGCTCCTGGGAACACGCCCAAGAACCCTCATATATGGTAGTAGTAACCAACCCTCAGGGGTCCCCAATCGATTCTCTGGCTCCAGGTCAGGCAGCACAGCCACTCTGACAATCTCTGGGTTCCAGGCTGAGGATGAGGCTGATTATTACTGCTCATCCTGGGACAGCAGTCTCAGTGCTCTCACAGTGCTCCAGGTCTGTGGGGAAGTGAGACAAAGACCCACTTACCCATCTGCAAAGTGAGTGAGCACCCCAGCAGCTACCTGCTTAGGCTCCCCCTTGGTTTCTGCTCATTCTTCAGTTGATACCCTAGGCCCAGGTGCATCTGGGGGACCCTCCTGGGAATGGAGACTCCTTCACGTCTCTGACCTCAGAGTCACTCAGAGTAGCCCATTGTACACAGAAGGTGTCAAATGAAAGAGACAGTTTTGTCCTCAGGATCAGGGACAGGTTCTTTTAGGCTAGTGTACATTCACTTTTCATCTTCTGATTTCTCAGTAAATGAAACACCCTTAGGTCATGAAGCTATCATGGTCCTTCAGCCCCATCCCTGTTCTGCTGATGCACATGTCACATCTTTTTGCAGCTGGGATCATTATTGCCTTAGCTTCAACCAAATGACTAGTTTTCCTTATTATTTGTTGATTGCATGGATCACATAAATCAATGCCACAATCAAAATTATAAAAGGTATAAAAAAAAGCTTTCCAGAGAAAAACCACCATGTGCTGTTTATGGAAACTTTATGCATAATGAGCAACCCTGAAAGCAATAAAAAAATTTACACACTGATTTTTATACCAGCTGTTTATAAAATGATCAGACTTGATGTAATGAAGATGTCCTCAAACATGATGTATATTAATAGAGGGTGATATTAGTCAATATTTAAAGAAAATAAGTTCTCAAGTCCTAAAATATGCATAAGTATTAACTGCAAATTTCTTTGGAAGAACATACCACAGGCTACACTCCACATCATTGGAATCTCATTGTATTTTGGAAGAGGTGGGAATCTAGAGGTCCTAAGGAGGCCAGGTATTGACAGCAGGGGGAGGAAGGAGGAGGGTGAGTGTGTGAGGTGACTGCATTCCTGGTGATGTCAGTCTCCTACAGGGCCCATTGAGGGCGGCCACACCACTGCTGTGTTGTCACAGCTCAGTAAACTCTACCCCAGAGCGACAGCACCTTTGTACAGACAGAGAAGGTCATCTAGGAGTCTGGGATCCATGATGGAGCTGACAGGGTGACATCATCCCATCCACTGCTCAAGGAGGTGTGACCCCCTGTCCTTGAAAGGGGGAGGATAGGAGGGAGGGGTTCTGAGGGAGTTTGAACAGGCAGTTAGAAAAGGGAGCAAAGAAACTTCACATGAGCCCCTTAGTCCAGATGTCAGAGTGTGTCCCCGGGGGGGGGGTCAGGCATTGTGATGTGTCAGAGCCGTGCCTGGAATTGAACCACGACCTCCGTGGTCACAGAGGGTGGGATCCAGCGTTGTCCCTTCAGGAACAGAAGGTCTTGTGTAGTGAGGGTCTCAGCCTCTCCATAACCAATGTCAAAGTCGGATCTGCCCTTGTGGATCTGGTGATGACTGCAAGAGGTCCTTCAGCTACAACACAGGAAACTTTGAAAAATAGAGCTTGGTCATCTATAAACCTGTAATTATAGCACACACCTGGGGCCACAGACAGAGGAGATCATAGAGACAGAGCGAGCCTGTGGTCTCCCCACCAGGAGTGTGGACAAGGCTCCGCACAGAGAAGGAGCTGGGGTGAGACACAGAGAGAGACCAGGCTTCAGGGACCCTAGTGGAGTCCATGGGGTCAACATCCCTGATGTCCTTGTCCATGTGCTCCCTGCCCTGGGGATCGTGCTGACCCTGAGCCTCACTCTGATCCTGGAGAAGCAGTGGAGCAGTGGGGACAGTTGAAGACAGTCCCCAGGGAGGAGGCACAGCAGGTGATTCTGAGACATTTGGGTTCATGAGGTGCAGCCTTAGGAAGGCTGGTGTGACTTGTTATGGCCTGTCTTCCATGCAGAAGGGGTCAGGACCCAGAGCACGGGAGGCAGGGGGCTCTGCTCTGGGTTCCTGTCCCCTCATCAGTCAGGGGGTACCCAGGCTGGGGCAGCAGGGGACTGGGGCTCTTCCCCTGGGGTCCATGGGGTGCTGGCCCTAGAAGGCAGTTCCTGCGTGTGTCTAGGTCCAGGGCCCACCTGCTGTCAGCTCCAGGCCCCCACAGCTCAGGAGGATCCTCCAGGGCCCCTCCATGACCAAAATCAGGGAGAGGAATTTGGGGCGGAATTGTTGACCAGGATATATTCTCCTCCTCCCAGTTGCAGAAGGGATGAGAGAGCCCCCAGCTCTGCCTCCCTGTGCTTGAGGTCCTGGGGATGTGCAGGTGGGTGCAGAAGTTAGGGTTCATCTCCACCCCCACTTCATTGTGCCCACTGTCCCAGGTACTGCAGCCTGACCTTGGACATTCAACTCATGCTCCTCCCTGAATTCTCCTCCCCCTGGGGTGAGAAGGTCTGCAAACATCCCCCTAACAAATGCTCACTCCCCTCAGCCTTGCCTGCACATTCCCGTGGGGTTCCAGGGACACTGCCTCCAGGACTCCTGTCCCCCTGCTGCACCTGGGGAGGAGGCTCTGGGTCTGTCCCAGGCTACTGTCCCCCCTTCCCAGTCACACCCACCCTGGGGCCTGCTCACCAGGCCTGCACACCAGCCTCAGGCCATGGGCCTTGCTCCTGCTGCTCAAGGTCTGGGGCCCCCATTTCTGAGCTAGGAATTCAGTGTTTGTGCTCCTTCCCCAGATCTTCTACTCCTTCATGAACAGAGAATCCTCTCCCTGCCTGAGGCTCCCCTGTACTGACAGCAGCACCCTCTCAGGGGCCTGTCATAGTAGAGACCTTGGTTCACACAATCCTCTTCCTCCTTCTCTCCCTGCCTTCCTCCTGCTGCACAGGCCTGAAAGGCCCCTGGGAGCACAGCTGCTTGCATCCCTACCTGCTGTGTCCCTGTCTCAGTTGCTCTGCCCTGACAACTTGATATCTTCAGTCTTGCCCTGTCCTCTCTGCCCACCCATCCAGGGAGGAGATCCCCAAATGAGGGGATCTCACCAGGGAGGTGACCCAAATGTCACCAGGTGCTGGTGCTTCTGTGAAATCACTGCCTTCCATCCTGTTTGAGGATCCTTATGCCCTGCTTTGATTTTCTCTTCTATGACTCTTTGTGCAGGACACGGTTACTCCTCTCTTGAGATGAACTTGAAAGGCGCTCCAATGAGGAGCTCCCGAAATGTCCCACAGGTGGGATAGGCTTAGTCTTTTGCATGACTTTTATTTTGTAGACATTCCCACAGTCACAGGAGTGATTATAGCTGGATGACTGTTCCCTCCATGTGGGAATCTCTCAGCCACAGACAGTGTATCCATGTTCCTTGCATCAGACCCCACATGCTGCTTCATACAGTCTTTCATGTCACAGGTGAGTGTTGGTGACACAACTCTGGATGTTAACCTCAGGACACTGAGGACCCTGAGTGGGACATGTAACCAGCAGGTGGCACTGTGCATCTCCTGGGTCCAGCAGGGAGACCCTCCCAGCTGGGGGAGGCCCTGGACCTCAGGGCTGGGCAGAGGCTGAGACCCCAGCACCCTGGTGCCCTCAGGGCCTGGCAGAGACTCCTGGGCAGTGTCCTGTGGGGTTCCCACAGCTGCTTCCTCCACCCATCCCTGTTTCCCACTCTGAACAGAGCCTGTTCTCAGCCTTTTTGTCCTCAGGTCCTACCTCTGATCCTGAATCAGTAATCAAGTAGAGTCTGAGAGTCGGGCAGAAGGTGCAAAGTTGCATAAAAAGCACTTTCATTTCTCTGGGTCAGCAGTGAGATATGACACTCCTGGGACAGGCCAGTCCCACTGTGGTGGCAGGGTCTTCAGAAACATGGGGTAGATACCTGTCCTCCTGTTCCTGTCTCTTTGGTCAGGTAGAGACAAAATCTGACTTCTGGGGGAGCTTCCAAGATGTTAACAGCCCCCACAACTGAGAAGCTTCTGGCAAAATGCTCTGTCACTCATGCATGTCCGTGTTTGTAGGTACCCTGTCCCAGCCTCTGCTACCAGCCACCCCCGTCTCTGTGTCTCCAGGCACTAAAGCCAGATTCTGCACCCTGCGTAACATGAAAAGAGAGGTAGGACACAGGAAGAGGGAGAAGCAGTGTCCCTGCAGGGAGCACGATGTGGGACTGGATCCAAGGGCCCAAGGATCATGCCCTGAGACAAAGGCAGATGCTCATCCACCGAGCCACCCAGGAATCCCAACAAAGACTTTAAAAACAAAAATCTCGGACTTCCTCCTCTTGTCTCTCCTTTACTACACACACTACATGTTTCACATATCATACTATTGTCTTTTTTTAAATAATAAATGTATTTTTTATTGGTGTTCAATTTACCAACATACAGAATAACACCCAGTGCTCATCCTGTCAAGTGCCCCCCTCAGTGCCTGTCACCCATTCACCCCCACCCGCACCCTCCTCCCCTTCCACCACCCCTAGTTCTTTCCCAGAGTTAGGAGTCTTTATGTTCTGTCTCCCTTTCTGATATTTCCCACACATTTCTTCTCTCTTTATGTATACAATGGAATATTACTCAGCCATTAGAAATGACAAATACCCACCATTTGCTTCATACGATTGTCTTAAATCCTACGTTTTTTTAGGTTTTGTTTTGTTTTCTTTTTTTCTTCTTTTCTCCAAAACCAGAAATTCTGTAGGATGTGGTACCTACTGGGTGTTCTACAATGTATGTCAATGCAGCACTTAATTTCTCTGTCCAGAGATTGTGTCACATGCACAGGATCAGAGCTCAGTCCCTGGACACGGCTACGTTCTTTGATCCCAACAGGAAGGAATAGCTTACCTTCTGTCCAACTTGGGTAAGAATCAGGAGTTCTCATGATTCCCTCCTCAGATTTGATTAACTTTGTAGAGCAGCTCACAGAACTCTGGGAAACTCTTTCTTCTGTTTGCCAGTCCATTAAAGGATCTGATAAATGAGATAGGTGAACAGCCAGGTGGAGAGACACCTAGGGCTAAATCTGGGAGTGACTTATGTGTAGTAGCTTCTCTGCCTGTGAAGTTGGGATGTATCACGCTCCTGGAATGGATGTGCCTACCCTCTTGGATCTCATTCCCTCTTTCTCAAGGATGAGGCTACACAGGTGTATTTTCCCAGCCTCATACCAGGGCTTGATCTCTCTAGGGACCAGCCCCATCTCTCTAGGGAGCCACCCAGGAGCCCACACAGAGTGCCTTCATTCAAACAAAGATGCTCCCAGTGCTCTTGTCACTTAAGAATTGATGATGGTTTCAGGAGCCAGGAACCAGGGGTAGTCTTGACTGTAATTTCTAAGATCTCACAATAAGATGTCTCAATTGAAAATGGCGCCAAGACAGTCAGGCTCATACCCACATCTCATGCCATAAAATCTGACTCTTGTGTGACTGAGGACACAACCATAGCCCGTATGTTAACAACCACCTTGGTCACAGACAGAATTTCAAAGTCTAAAATAGCTGTCCATGATCCTTATTGTTAACTGTTTGAAGAAATGAATAAATGGTGGAAGAAGGGACACATCCCAGTATAGAGCTTTCAAGTAACAGGTGCATGCAGTTAGCACTGTGGGATGTTAGGAATGATCTCCCCTCATAAAGTGTGGACAAAGTCACCAAATCAAGAAGAGTCTGAAAAAGTGTCACAGTGAGAGATGCTTAAGGAGAATTCAGAACTAAATGTTGCAAAGAATCCTGAACTGGATCTGAGAAAATCAAAGGGAGATAAGGAAAGCATGCCTAGGAGAAACATGTTTACTACTGCATTATATTCTGAAGATATTGGATTCTTACTGAAGATCCTGGATTCCTTACGAAAGTTCCAACAAGGGATGCCTGGGTGGCTCATCAGATGAGTGTCTGGCTTCGGCTCAGGGTGTGCTCTTGCAGTCCCAGGACCCAGTCCCACATCAGGATCCCTGCATGGAGCCTGCTTCTCTCTCTGCCTGTGTCTCTGCCTCTCTCTCTCTCTCTCTCTCTCTCTCTCTCTCCCTCCCTCTGACTTTTATAAATAAATGAAATCTTAAAAGAAAGAAAGTTCAAACATGAAATCTGGGAATACTCCCTGAGTTCATACAGTTATATTTGCATGTGACTTTGAGGAAATGCAAATTTCTGTTCAGGGATAACCAGGTAGTCAAAATATCTGAGTAGGAATTTAAAATAAATACTGGTCTTGCCAGGATATAGAAAATACCCAATGAGAAATTAAGGTGGGGAAATAACAAAAGGAGCAAATGATAAAACCTGGCACAAAATCCCAACAAGAAATATATGACACAGTTATGCACAAACACCCACTTTACTCAGAGAAACCTATGACTATAGAGAAAAAAGATAATATTATTCACCAGTAAATGTTGAGTCTATATGATTAAATCACTTTCTTATATCACAAAGTCTATCTGAATCTAAGGATGTGATCTATTACATATCTTGCAAATTTTTACCAAACTGTGATCTTTGAATCATGGAGCATTTTCAATCCTAGAATATGTTCATTTTATTCTGATGTCCTGAAGAACCCTTACAGGACATTCAAACAGGGTAAATAACAAAAGCCTGTAAACTGTCCCCTGGCAAGTGGCATCCAGCATGGCACTATGTGTCCTTCAGCTTTTTCTAGAATCTCATGTGGGAGTCACCGGCCTTTCAGTTGTTATGCTGAAGGGTAAACACAAATGTGCCATTTATTTTGCCCAATGATAATAGTGTTTTTCTTAATAATAAATTTATTTTTTATTGGTGATCAATACGCCACCATAGAGAATAATACCCAGTGCTCATCCTGTCAAGTGCCCCCCTCAGTGCCTGTCACCCATTCACCCCCCCCAGCCCTCCTCTCCCTTCCACCACCCCTAGTTCTTTCCCAGAGTTAGGAGTCCTTATGTTCTGTCTCCCTTTCTGATATTTCCCACACATTTTTCCTCCCTTCCCTTATATTGCCTTTAATTATTATTTTTATTCCCCAAATGAATGAGAATATAATGTTTGTCCTTCAATTGTCTAATTTCACTCAGCATAATACCCTCCAGTTCCATCCACGTTGAAGCAAATCGTGGGTATTTGTTATTTCTAATGGCTGAGTAGTATTGCATTGTATACATAAACCACATCTTCTTTATCCATTCATCTTTTGATGGACACCGAGGCTCCTTCCACTGTTTCGCTATTGTGAACATTGCTGCTATAAACATCAGGGTGCAGGTGTCCGAGCGATTCATTGCATCTATATCTTTGGGGTAAATCCCCAACAGTGCAATTGCTGGGTCGTAGGGAAGGTCTATTTTTAACACTCTGAGGAACCTCCACACAGTTTTCCAGAGCGACTGCACCATTTCACATTCCCACCAACAGTGTAAGAGGGTTCCCTTTTCTCCACATCCTCTCCAACCTTTGTGGTTTCCTGCCTTGTTAATTTTCCCCATTCTCACTGGTGTGAGGTGGTATCTCATTGTGGTTTTGATTTGTATTTCCCTGATGGCAAGTGATTCAGAGCATTTTCTTTTTTTTTTTTTAATTTTTTTTTATTTATTTATGACAGTCACACACAGAGAGAGAGAGAGAGAGGCAGAGCACAGGCAGAGGGAGAAGCAGGCTCCATGCACCGGGAGCCCGATGTGGGATTCGATCCCGGGTCTCCAGGATCGCGCCCTGGGCCAAAGGCAGGGGCCAAACCGCTGCGCCACCCAGGGATCCCTCAGAGCATTTTCTAATGTGCATGTTGGCAATGTCTATGTCTTCCTCTGTGAGATTTCTCTTCATGCCTTTTGCTCATTTCATGATTGGATTGTTTGTTTCTTTGGTGTTGAGTTTAATAAGTTCTTTATAGATCATGGAAACTAGCACTTTATCTGATACGTCATTTGCAAATATCTTCTCCCATTCTGTCGGTTGTTTTTTAGTTTTGTTGACTGTATCCTTTGCTGTGCAAAAGCTTCTTATCTTGATGAAGTCCCAATAGTTCATTTTTGCTTTTGTTTCTTTTGCCTTCGTGGATGTATCTTGCAAGAAGGTACTGCGGCTGAGTTCAAAAAGGGTGTTGCCTGTATTCTCCTCTAAGATTTTGATGGACTCTTGTCTCACATTTAGATCTTTCATCCATTTTGAGTTTATCTTTGTGTATGGTGAAAGAGAGTGGTCTAGTTTCATTCTTCTGCATGTGGATGTCCAATTTTCCCAGCACCATCTATTGAAGAGACTGTCTTTCTTCCAGTGGGTAGTCTTTCCTCCTTTATAGAATATTAGTTGCCCATAAAGTTCAGGGTCCACTTCTGGGTTCTCTATTCTGTTCCATTGACCTATGTGTCTTTTTTTGTGCCAGTACCACACTGTCTTAAAGACCAGAGCTTTGTAGTACAACCTGAAATCTGGCATTGTGATGCCCCCGCTATGGTTTTCTTTTTTAAAATTCCCCTGGCTATTCAGGGTCTTTTCTGATTCCACACAAATCTTAAAATAATTTGTTCTAACTCTCTGAAGAAGGCCCATGGTATTTTGTTTTGTTTTTTGTTTTTTGTTTTTTTTAATAATAAATTTATTTTTTATTGGTGTTCAGTTTTCCAACATACAGAATAACACCCAGTGCTCATCCGGTCAAGTGCCCCCCTCAGTGCCCATCACCCATTCACCCCCCCCCCACCATCCTCTCCTTCCACCACCCCTAGTTCATTTCCCAGAGTTCGGAGTCTTTATGTTCTGTCTCACTCTCTGATATTTCCCACACATTTCTTCTCCCTTCCCTTATATTCCCTTTCACTATTATTTATATTCCCCAAATGAATGAGAACATATAATGTTTGTCCTTCTCCGATTGACTTACTTCACTCAGCATAATACCCTCCAGTTCCATCCACGTTGAAGCAAATGGTGGATATTTGTCATTTCTAATGGCTGAGTAATATTCCATTGTATACATAAACCACACCTTCTTTATCCCTTCATCTTTTTTTTTTTTTTTTAATTTTTTTTTTAATTTTTATTTATTTATGATAGTCACAGAGAGAGAGAGCGAGAGAGAGGCAGAAACATAGGCAGGGGGAGAAGCAGGCTCCATGCACCGGGAGCCCGACGTGGGATTCGATCCCGGGTCTCCAGGATCGCGCCCCGGGCCAAAGGCAGGCACCAAACCGCTGCGCCACCCAGGGATCCCTATCCCTTCATCTTTTGATGGACACTGAGGCTCCATCTATTGAAGAGACTGTCTTTCTTCCAGTGGATAGTCTTTCCTACCTTTTCAAATATTAGTTGACCATAAAGTTCAGGGTCCACTTCTGGGTTCTCTATTCTGTTCCACTGATCTATGTGTCTGTTTTTGTGCCAGTACCACACTGTCTTGATGACTACAGCTTTGTAGTACACCTGAAATCTGTCATTGTGATTCCCCCAGATATGGTTTTCTTTTGTAAAATTCCCCTGGCTATTCGGGGTCTTTTCTGATTCCACACAAATCTTAAAATATTTGCTCTAAACTCTCTGAAGGAAGTCTATGGTATTTTGATAGGGATTGCATTAAACGTGCAAATTTCCCTGGGTAACAGAGACACTTTCACAATATTAATTCTGCCAATCCATGAGCATGGAATATTTTTCCATCTCTTTGTGTCTTCCTCAATTTCTTTCAGAAGTGTTCTATAATTTATAGGGTATAGATCCCTTTACGTCTTTGGTGAGGTTTATTCCTAGGTATCTTAGGCTTTTGGGTGCAATTGTAAATGGGATAGACTCCTTAATTTCTCTTTCTTCAGTCTCATTGTTAGTGTCTAGAAATGCCATTGATTTCTGGGCATTGATTTTGTATCCTGCCATGCTACCAAATTGCTGTATGACTTCTATCAATCTTGGGGTAGAGGCTTTTGGTTTTCTATGTAGAGTATCAGGTCATCGCGAAGAAGGGAGAGTTTGATTTCTTCTTTGCCAATTTCAATGCCTTTAATGTCTTTTTGTTGTCTGATTGCTGAGGCTAGGTCTTCAAATCTATGTTGAATAGCATGTGTGAGAGTGGACATCCCTGTCTTATTCCTGATCTTAGGGGAAAGGCTTCCCAGTTCTTTCCTGTTGATAATTATATTTGCAGTGGGCTTTTCATCGATGGCTTTTAAGATGTTGAGGAATGTTCCCTTTATCCTTGCACTCTGAAGAGGTTTTGATCAGGAATGGATGCTGTATTTTGTCAAATCTTTCTCTGCATCTAATGAGAGGATCATATGGTTTCTTGGTTTTTCTCTTGCCTATATGATGAATCACAATTTGTTCCTTTAAATTTGTTTGTTGCGGTTCAATTTGCCAACATATAGCATAACACCCAGTGCTCATCCCGCAAGAGCCCCCCTCAATGCCCATCAGCCAGTCACCCATACTCCCTCCCAAATCCCCTTCCACTACCCCTTGTTCATTTCTCAGAGTTAGGTATCCTCTCATGTTTTGTCACCCTCACTAATATTTTCACTCATTGTCTCGCCTTTCCCCTTATTTCCCTTTCACTAAGTTTTGTATTGCCCAAATGAATAAGACCATATAATATTTGTTCTTTTCCAATGACTTATTGACAACAAAATTGTAATCAAAATTCTGTAATTTGGATTACAATTCAATGTCAGAAAGCTAATTCAGTAGCACAATTATAAAACTATTGGTGGCTCTGGAAAAAAAAGCATAAAGGATTCAAGAGACTACATGACTGCATAATTTTGATCTAATCAGGCTGAAATTAAAATCAATTAAATGAGATGCAATCCAAACTGGAGGTCCTAATGACAAGGGTTAACGACGTCGAAGAAGGAGTGAGTGACATAGAAGACAAGTTGATGGCAAGGAAGGAAGCTGATAAAAAAAGACAAAACAATTAAATGATCATGAGGAAAGGTTAAGTGAAATAAACAACAGCCTCAGAAAGAAAAATCTACGTTTAATTGGGAATCCAGGGGACGACGAAAAGGATAGAGGAGCAGAAGGTGTCTTTGAACAAAACGTATCTGAGAACTTCCCTAACATTGGGAGGGAAACAGGCATTCAGATCCAGGAGATAGAAAGATTCCACCCTAATATCATAAAAATAAAATCAAAATTCAACACCTCAAAATTCAATAGGGAAACTTGCAAATTGCAAAGGTAAAGGGAAAATCCTTAAAGCAGCAAGAGACAAGAAACCCCTAACCTTTATGGGGAGAAGTATTAGGTTAAGTGGAGATATCTCCAGAGACCTATCAGGCCAGAAAGGGCTAGCAGGATATATTCAGGGTTCTAAATGAGAAGAACATGCAGCCAAGAATACTCTATCAAGCAAGACTCTCATTTAGATTAGAAGGAGAGATAAAGAGCCTCCAAAATAAGAAGAAATTGAAAGAATATGTGACCAGCAAAACCAACTCTGTAAGAATATTAAAGGGGACACTGAAAAAGAAAGAGGAAGTTCAAGGAAACAATCCACAAGAACAGGGACTGAATAGGTATCATTATGACACTAAATTCATACCTTTCAATAGTAACTCTGAATGTGAATGGGCTTAATGACCCCATCAAAAGGCGCAGGGTTTCAGACTGGATAAAAAAAGCAAGACCCATCTAATTGCTGTCTACAAGACACTCATTGTAGACATAAAGACACCTGCAGCCTGAAAATAAAAGGTTGGAGAACCATTTACCAATCAAATGATCCTCAAAAGAAACAGGGGTACCATCTTTATAGCAGATAAATTAAAGTTTATCCCAAAGACTGTAGTTACAGATGAAGAGGGACACTATATCATACTTAAAGAATCTATCCAACAAGAGGACCTAACAATCATGAATATTTATGCCCCGAATGTGGGAGCAGCCAAGGATATCAATCAATTCATAACCAAAGTTAAGACATACTTAGATAATAATCACTTATACTTGGTGACTTGAACACAACGCTTTCTATTATCGACAGATCTACTACTAAAGCACAACATCTCCAAAGAAACAAGAGATTTAAATGATACATTGGAACCAGATGGACTTCAAGATATTTACAGAACTTTACATCCAAATGCAAGTGAATACACATTCTTCTCAAGTGCACATGGAACGTTCTCCAAAATAGACCACATATAGGTCATAAATCAGATCTTAACCAATACCAAACATTGAGAACATCCCCGGCACATTTTCAGACCATAATGCTTTGAAACTAGAACAAATTCACAAGAAGTTTGAAAGGATTTCAAACATGTGGAGGTTAAGGGCCATCCTGCTACACGAAGAAAGGGTCAGCCAGGAAATTAGGGAAGATTAAAAAACATTCATGGAAACTGATGAGAATGAAGATACAACTGTTAAATATACTTGGGATAACAGCAAAAAGCAGTCCTGAGGAGGAAATACAACGGAATACAATCATCCATTCAAAAAACTGGAAAGAACTCAAATACAAAAGCTAACCTTGAACCTAAGGAAGCTGGAGAAAAAACAGCAGATAGATCCTACACCCAGAAGAAGGGGAGAAATTAATAAAGATTATAGCAGAACTCAATGAAATAGACCAAAACTGTGGAATGGATTAACATAACCAGGAGTTGATTCTTTGAAAGAATTAATAAGATTGATAAACCATTAGTCAGCCTTATTAAAAAAAAAAGAGAAAACACTCAAATAATAAAATTGTGAATGAGAAAGGAGAGATCACACCAATACCAAGGAAATACAAACAATTTTAAAAAGTTATTGTGAGCAGCTATATACCAATAAATTAGGCAATCTAGAAGAAATGGATGCATTTCTAGAAAACCACAGACTACCAATAATGGAACAGGAAGAAATAGAAAATGTGAACAGGCTGAGAACCAGGGAGGAAATTGAAGCAGTCATCAAAAACCTCCAACACAAAAGTCCAGGGCCAGATGGCTTCCCAGGGGAATTCTATCAAACGTTTAAAGAAGAAAACATACCTATTCTACTAGAGCTGTTTGGAAATACAGAAAGAGATGCAATACTTCCAAACTCGTTCTATGAGGCCAGCATCACCTGAATTCCAAAACAAGACAAAGACCCCACCAACAAGGAGAATTATAGACCAATATCCCTGATGAACATGGATGCAAAATTCTCAACAAGATATTAGCCAATAGGATCCAACAATACATTAAGAAAATTATTCACCATGAACATGGTCACAGTAGCTTCTTGAAAAGAAACATCCATGAAGGCAAGATAAACAAAAGCAAAATGAACTATTGGGACTTCATCAAGATAAGAAGCTTTTGCACAGCAAAAGAAACAATCAACAAAACTAAAAGCATCCTACAGAATGGGAGAAGATATTTGCAAATGATGTGTCTGATAAAGGGCTAGTTTCTAAGATCTATTAAGAACTTATTAACCTCAACACCAAAGAAACGAACAATCCAATACTTGAATGGGCAAAAGACATGAACAGAAAACTCACAGAGGAAGACCTAGACATGGCCAACAAGCACATGAGAAAATGCTCCGCATCACTGACCATCAGGGAAATACAAATCAAAACCACCATGAGATACCACCTCACACCAGTGAGAATGGGGAAAATTAACAAGGCAGGAACCCACAATGTTGGAGAGAATGTGGAGAAAAGGGAACCCTCCTGCTCTGTTGGTGGGAATGTGAACTGGTGAAGCCACTCTGGAAAACTGTGTGGAGGTTCCTAAAAGAGTAAAAAAATAGACCTGCCCTATGACCCAGCAATTGCACTGTTGGGGATTTACCCCAAAGATGCAGATGCAGTGAAATTCTGGGACACCTGCGCCCTCAGTTTATAGCAGCAATGTCCACAATAACCAAACTGTGGATGGAGCTTTGGTGTCCTCAAAAGATGAATGGATAAAGGAGATGTGGTCTATGTATGCATTTGATATTCCTCAGCCATTAGAAACGACAAATACCCACCATTTGCTTCGATGTGGATGGACTGGAGGGTATTATGCTGAGTGAAATAAGTGAATCGCCGAAGGACAAACAGTGTATGGTCTCATTCATTTGGGGAATATAAAAAATAGTGAAAGAGATTAAAGGAGAAATGAGAAAAAATGAGTGAGAAATATCAGAAAGGGAGGCAGAACATGATAGAATCCTAGCTCTGGGAAAAGAAACAAGGGGGCCATGGTAAGGGATGTGGGCAGGGGGTGGGGGTGACTGGGTGACGGGCACTGAGGGGGGCACTTGACTGGATGAGCACTGGGTGTTATGCTATACGTTGCCAAATTGAACTTCAATTAAAAAAATTTTTTTAATGTCCAGAGCAGTTATGGGTGCCCCTAGATCCCTTCTGTGAAGGACTCGGTGTATTTTTTCTGTGACATCTCTCTGTTTTCCAGATCTCTCCTTGCTCTGAGGGTCCCCATGGGCATTGAGCAGCATGACAGCATCACCACCCCCTGTTTTCACAGAATCAATGTACTGATCACCCTCAGGCCCACACTAGAGCCTTCAGGGAATGTCATGGCTTTCCTGGTGACAGGAGCACTGTTATACTGAGTGTCACTGGTATTACTTGTTGATGGGGATTATGCTTCTTGGAGATTGTATAGGGAAGACCCTGATTTCTGGAGTGAGAGGGAAGCCTGGAAACTGCAGAGACACACTCTATGAGAGAATAGGAGAGAGGGGTGTCAGAAACACGTACACACACACACACACACAGACACCTAGAATCAGAAAAATCTACATGTACACTCACTACACCTATCCTTCAGAGGCCAAGCATGAGGACACAGGTCCACTGTCCCTCTTATGCCTTCTCCACCCTCTTGGGTTATTTCCTTCCAAACCCATCCTCACAGCAGGCTTCCTGTAAGACTGCAAGGTCCTGGAGTCTGGAGCCAAAGAAGGCCAGGTCTGGAATGTCACTTTCAAAACCAGGATGGAATTGATACAAGGATGATTAATTTGGAGATCAACTCTGATAATACACCCTGTGAAAAGGAAGATTGAGTCTTGTGCAGTGGGAGATGTCTGTCCATTTTCACCCTGAAGACACAAGTCTCACAGCTGAAGGGTCTTCAGGTTTCAGGAAGCACAGCACAGAGGGGACCCCATAGTCACTTTTCCTGCCCCTCCACTTAACAGACATATCTCACTGTGCCCAGGGTCCCCTGGGGCCTTCCTGGGGTGCCCTTGAGGGACCATTCTTTTTTTTTACATTTTTTAAATTTGTTTTTTATTTGGTGTTCAATTTACTAACATACAGAATAACCCCCAGTGCCCGTCACCCATTCACTCCCACCCCCCCGCCCTCCTCCCCTTCTACCACGCCTAGTTCGTTTCCCAGAGTTAGCAGTCTTTACGTTCTGTCAAGGGACAATTCTTAAAAGAGTTAATGAATGTGACTTCATGGATATAGGGAAAGTGGTGTGGCTGAGTCAATGTCCTGATGGGTTTAGAAACAAACATTCTCAAAAACCAAGAAAAATAGTTGGGTGTTGGGAAGCCCAAGTGGATCAGCAGTTTACTGCTGCCTTCAGCCCGTGGCCTGAACCTGGAGGCTTGGATCCAGTCCCACATCCGGCTGCCTACATGGAGCCTGCTTCTCCTTCTGCTTATCTCTCTCTCTTTCTCTCTCTCCCTCTCTCCCTCTCCTCTCTCTCTCAAAGAAATGGATAAAATTTTAAAAAAATAGTTGATGTGTGTGAAAATAAAAATCCACACTCTCCTGTGCCAATTATGTCGACACTGACCTTCTTTGGGGTTCCAGTGATGCTGAAGATGAAAAATTAAATACACCAATAGTTCCTATGTGTTAACACCCTCAACACATGAAAGAACATCCATGTGTGGGAAATAAAATAATATCATTGCCATGTTACAGAGATTGCCCCCAGGCTGGTGGGGTGGTGCAAACTACATCTGGGGATGAGATCAGGAATCAGATGATGACAGGATTCCATGTTGGTCCAAGTTCTGCTACTTCTGCCTAGAGATGGACCCTGGAAAGCAGAAATGGCACCAAGAGCATTGTTATTTTTTTCTGAAATCTCACGTGGACACAGAGTTCAGAACTGAAGAGCCAGAGACACTGGAGCATGAGGAACAAGGGGGATGGAGAAAAGAGGAGTATGGAGGTGGGAGGTGTTGTCAGGGAGTCTGAAGAAGTTGTGCCTATTTGTCAGTTGGTTCAGATGAAGGGGAAATTGTGTCTGTGATCAAGATGAGTGTTAACATACAGTCTATGGTTGTGTCCTCAGTCACACAAGAGTCACATTTTATGGCATGAGATGTGGGTATGAGCATGACTGTCTTGGCCCTATTTTTAGCTGAGATACATTATTGTGAGATCTTAGAAACTACAGTCAGGTCTGGTCCTGGTTCCTGGCTCCTGAAACCCTCATCAATTCCTAAGTGACGAGAGCCCTGGGAGCATCTTTGTTTGAATGAGGGTACTCTGTATGGTTTCCTGGGTCGCTTCCAGATGGGGCTGGTCCCTAGAGAAATCAAGAGCTGGTCAGAGGCTGGCAAAATTCACTTGCCTAGCCCCATCCTTGAGAGAGAGGAAATGAGCTCCAGCAGGGTGAACACATACATGCCAGGAGCGTGATGCATCCTACTTCATCAGGCAGAGAGGCTCCTACACATAAGTCACTCCCAGATTTAGCCCTAGGTGTCTCTTCACCTGGCAGCTCACCTATTTCATTTATCAGGTCGTTTAATAGACTGGAAAACAGAATAAAGTATTTCCCAGAGTTCTGTGAGCTGCTCTAGCATGTTAATCATATCTGAGGAGGGAATATTCGGAACTCCTGATTCCTACCCAAGCTGGAAAGAAGGTATGGGTAAGCTATTCCTTTCTGTGGCATCAAAGAAGGTAGCTGTGTCCAGGGACTGAGCTCTGATTGCGTGCTTCTGACACAGTCTCCGGACAGAGAAATTAAGTGTTACATTGACATATGTTGTAGAACACCCAGTAGGGACCACATCCCACAGAATTGCTTGTTTCAGGGAAAGAAGAAAAGAAGAGGAAACAAAACAATACAAAAGCCTAAAAAACAGGATTTAAGACAATAGTATGATATGTAAAACATTTAGTGTGTGTAGTAAAGGAGAGACAAGAGGAGGAAGTCCAAGATTTTTGTATTAAAAGTCTTTGTTGGGATGCCTGGGTGGCTCAGTAGTTGAGCGTCTGCCTTTGGGTCAGGGCATGATCCTTGGGTCCATGGACCCAGTCCCATATCGGGCTCCCTGCTGGGACCCTGCTTCTCCCTCTGCCTGTGTCCTGCCTCTCTTTCACGTTTCTTATGAATACATAAATAAAATATTTTACCAAAGTATTTTTTCTAATTTTACACAGACCCTGGAGTATTTGTAGCTGGGCTCTCTTCCTTCACCTGATTGTGCACCCGGGACACCTGTGGTGCCTCAGTCAACATCAGAATCTGTGCGTCATTCCTCCCTCCTCAGGGACAGGTGTCCCAACACAGTACTCTTCCTGAAAGGACACTCACAGAAGCTTCTCAAGAAAGAGACTCAGAAACAAGGCCTGTGGGCCCAAGGTTTATTGTCTCACATCCTCACTATGTGTGAAACTAAAAGTCATGATGCCATGAGCAGTATCCACAGCATTTGAAAAAGACAGTTTCCTCCTCAAAAAAAATATTCTCTGTAGAGTATCATGTCATCGGCGAAGAGGGAGAGTTTGACTTCTTCTTTGCCAATTTGAATGCCTTTAATGTCTTTTTGTTGTCTGATTGCTGAGGCTAGGAATTCCAGTACTATGTTGAACAGCAGTGGTGAGAGTGGACATCCCTGTCTTGTTCCTGATCTTAGGGGAAAGGCTCCCAGTGCTTCCCCATTGAGAATGATATTTGCTGTGGGCTTTTCATAGATGGCTTTTAAGATGTCGAGGAATGTTCCCTCTATCCTACACTCTGAAGAGTTTTGATCAGGAATGGATGCTGTATTTTGTCAAATGCTTTCTCTGCATCCAATGAGAGATTCATATGGTTCTTGGTTTTTCTCTTGCTGATATGATGAATCACATTGATTGTTTTACGGGTGTTGAACCAGCCGTGTGTCCCAGGGATAAATCCTACTTGGTCATGGTGAATAATTTTTTTAATGTACTGTTGGATCCTATTGGCCAGTATCTGTTGAGAATTTTTGCATCCATGTTCATCAGGGATATTGGTCTGTAATTCTCCTTTTTGGTGGGGTCTTTGTCTGGTTTTGGAATTAAGGTGATGCTGGCCTCATAGAACGAATTTGGAAGTACTCCATCTCTTTCTATCTTTCCAAACAGCTTTAGTAGAATAGGTATGGTTTTCTTCTTTAAACGTTTGATAAAATTCCCCTGGGAGCCATCTGGCCCTGGACTGTTGTGTCCTTGGGAGGTTTTTGATGACTGCTTCCATTTCCTCCCTGGTTATTGGCCTGTTCAGGTTTCCTATTTCTTCCTGTTCCAGGTTTGGTAGTTTGTGGCTTTCCAGGAATGCGTCCATTTCTTCTAGACTGCCTAATTTATTGGCGTATAGCTGTTCATAATATGTTTTAAAAATCGTTTGTATTTCCTTGGTGTTGGTAGTGATCTCTCCTTTCTCATTCATGATTTTATTAATTTGAGTCTTCTCTCTCTTCTTTTTAATAAGGCTGGCTAATGGTTTATCTATCTTATTAATTCTTTCAAAGAACCAACTCCTGGTTCTGTTGATCTGTTCCACAGTTCTTCTGGTCTCGATTTCTTTGAGTTCTGCTTGAATCTTTATTAACTCCCTTCTTCTCTTGGGTGTAGGATCTATTTGCTGTTTTTTTCTCTAGCTCCTTTATGTGTAAGGTTAGCTTTTGTATTTGAGTCCTTTCCAGTTTTTGAATGGATGCTTGTATTGCGATGCATTTCCCCCTTAGGACTGCTTTTGCTGCATCCCAAAGAGTTTGAATGGTTGTATCTTCATTCTCATTAGTTTCCATGAATCTTTTTAATTCTTCCTTAATTTCCTGGTTGACCATTTCATCTTTTAGCAGGATGGTCCTTAACCTCCACGTGTTTGAGGTCCTTCCAACCTCTTGTTGTGATTTAGTTCTAATTTCAAGGCATTATGGTCTGAGAATATGCAGGGGACAATCCCAATCTTTTGGTATCGATTCAGACCCGATTTGTGACCCATATGTGGTCTATTCTGGAGAAAGTTCCATGTGCGCTTGAGAAGAATGTGTATTCAGTTGAGATTGGATGTAAAGTTCTGTAGATATCTGTGAAATCCATCTGGTCCAGTGTATCATTTAAAGCTCTCGTTTCTTTGGAGATGTTGTGCTTAGAAGACCTATCGAGTATAGAAAGAGCTGGATTGAAGTCACCAAGTATAAGTGTATTATTATCTAAGTATTGCTTCACTTTGGTTAATAATTGACTTATATATTTGGCAGCTCCCACATTCGGGGCATATATATTGAGGATTGTTAAGTCCTCTTGTTGAATAGATCCTTTAAGTATGATATAGTGTCCCTCTTCATCTCTCACTACAGTCTTTGGGGTAAATTTTAGTTTATCTCATATAAGGATGGCTACCCCTGCTTTCTTTTGAGGACCATTCGAATGGTAAATGGTTCTCCAACCTTTTATTTTCAGGCTGTAGGTGTCCTTCTGTCTAAAATGAGTCTCTTGTAGACAGCAAACAGATGGGTCCTGCTTTTTTATCCAGTCTGAAAACCCTGCGCCTTTTGATGGGGGTCATTAAGCCCGTTCACGTTCAGAGTTACTATTGACAGATATGAGTTTAGTGTCATCATGATATCTATTCAGTCCTTGTTTTTGTGGACTGTTCCACTGAACTTCTTCTTAAAGGGGAATTTTAAGAGTCCCCCTTAAAATTTCTGGCAGAGCTGGTTTGGAGGTCACATATTCTTTTAGTTGCTGCCTGTCTTGGAAGCTCTTTATCTCTCCTTCCATTTTGAATGAGAGCCTTGCTGGATAAAGGATTCTTGGTTGCATGTTCTTCTCATTTAGGACCCCTGAATATATCCTGCCAGCACTTTCTGGCCTGCCAGGTCTCTGTGGAGAGGTCTGCTGTTACCCTAATACTCCTCCCCATAAAAGTCAGGGATTTCTTGTCTCTTGCTGCTTAAGGATCTTCTCTTTATCTTTGGAATTTGCAAGCTTCACTAATTAGATGTCGAGGTGTTGAACGGTTTTTTATTGATTTTAGGGGGGGGATCTATTTCCTGGATCTGAATGCCTGTTTCCCTTCCCAGATTAGGAAAGTTTTCAGCTAGAATTGTTCAAATACATATTCTGGCCCTCTGTCCCTTTTGGCGCGCTCGGGAACCCCAATTAAACGTAGGTTTTTCTTCCTCAGGCTGTCGTTTATTTCCCTTAATCTATATTCATGGTCTTTTAATTGTTTGTCTCTTTTTTTCCTCGGTTTCCCTCTTTGCTATCAACTTGTCTTCTATGTCACTCACTCGTTCTTCCCACCTCGTTAACCCTCGTCGTTAGGACTTCTAGTTTGGATTGCATCTCATTCAATTGATTTTTAATTTCTGCCTGATTAGCTCTAAATTCTGCAGTCATGAAGTCTCTTGAGTCCTTTATACTTTTTTCTAGAGCCACCAGTAGCTGTATAATAGTGCTTCTGAATTGGCTTTCTGACATTGAATTGTAATCCAGATTTTGTAACTCTGTGGGAGAGAGGACTGTTTCTGATTCTTTCTTTTGAGGTGAGGTTTTCCTTCTAGTCATTTTGCTCAGTGCAGAGTGGCCAAAAGCAAGTTGTATTGGGAAAAGAGAAAAAGAGAGGAGAAAGAAGGAAAGAAAAGAGAAAGAGAAAAAAAAGAACCCCCCCCCCCCCCCCCCCCCCCCCCCTCCTCCCTCCCCCTCCCCCCCCCTTTTTTTTTCCTCCCCCCTCCCAACAACCAAAACAAAACAAAACAAAAAAAAAAAGAAAAAGAAAAAAAAAAAAGAACCACGGGGGAGTATCTTCTGATTCTGTGAACTTTAAGTCCCTTGGCTTCTCCTGGATGTTGTCCGTCTAGCTGGTGTTCTCGGGGAGGGGTCTGCTGTGCTGATTTTCAGGTGTTAGCAGTTGGGGGAGCTGCTGTGCCCCTGCCTGGTGCAGGGCTCAGTGGGGGTTGTTTACCCCGTGAGGGCCGCAGGAGGAACAGCCCCAGTGGCGGGGCCAGGTCTGGAAACCTGGATTCAGCTCCGGCAGGAACTCCGTCTGCAGGGCCTGGAGGCTCCGGGGCGGGGCCGCTGATCTGCTCAGCTCGGGGCAGGAGCGTCCTTGCTGTCCTGGGCCCTCCCGGCCTCTGCCTGTCCTGGGGGAGGCGGGATCCTGGGCTGTGTCCCGGCGCCCTGTGCTCCGGTCTGCGCTGGTGGATTCGCGCTCCCGGGCCGCACAACCCCTCCGCGGAGCCGCCGCCCAAGCCCCTCCGAGCTGCTCCTGGAACCGCGCAGCCCCCTCCGCAGGGAGCCTCTTCCTCTGCCCAAGCCCCTCCGAGCTGCTCCCGGGCCGCACAGCCCCCTCTGCGGAGCTGCCACCCGAGCCCCTCCAGCTGCTCCGGGTCCCGCCGGGTCCCGCCGTGCGCGCTGCAGCCCTTAGGGAGCTCGGCGCACTCTCCTGGGTGCGCAGTTGCTCTTTTACTGTCCCAGGGAGCCCGAGGGCATCCCCTCCCTCCTTGGTCCTGCTCCAACTCCCTGCGTGCCCCTTTCCGCCCGGGAAGGTCGGTGCAGCTCCTGCTCCTCCGGGAAGGGGCTCTCCTGTCCTGGGGACACTCGCCCCGGCCTCAGCCCGGCTCCTCGCGGGGCCCCTCCCCCTTGGAGGCCTTTGTTTCTTTATCTCTTTTTCCCCCCCCGTCTTCCTACCCTGATAGATGCGCGAACTCTTCTCACTGAAGCATTCCAGCTGGTCTCTCTTTAAATCTCAGGCCGAATTGATAGATTTTCGGGATAATTTGAAGGTTTTCTAGGTAATTTGGTGGAGACAGTGATTTGGGGACCCTACTCTTCTGCCATCTTGCTCCTCCCTCCTGGAGACCAAGATTTAGGTCAAAAGTAAGTCTTATCCAATATCATGCCAAATAATGGACATGACAGGGAATATCAGTTGTGAAGAAAGGTATCAACCCATCTCAGCTAAGGTTCCAGAGCTCAGGGAATGACCAGGAAATCCAGGGACACAGGAGTGGGTATCCAAGGGAGTGTTGTGCCCAAGATTGCGAATCCGAGAAAACCACCAAGGAGCCGACACTGATGCAAGTACATGAGGGTTTATTAACAAGTTTGAGCTTGGGTCCAAGTATACCTGACACAGCAGAGCAGGGACTTGGACCCTGAGGGGGGTTACAGCTGGGTTTTTATGGGCTGGTCTAGGGGATTTTCAGAAGGGGTGGAGGAATTTCTTAAGCTCTGTTTACTTTCCAATACGGGACTTTCTGTTTCTGTCAAGGGCGTTCTGAGCTCTGTTCTCACTCTGATATGGGACTCTCTGTCAAGGGTGTTCTGCGGTTTTTCCTGTAAAGTTCAGCTCTTATTTACAGGAGCCTGAGATGGCTATACTTGTGCTAATGCTAAACTTGAGGTGGAATGACGTGAATTTTCTCAGCCTCCACAGGGAGGGCGGCAGGAAACTAACTGGATTGCTGGTGGCAGAGGCTGGACTTCTGCTCTTCTTGGCAACCCCTTCTCACTGACACCACCTTGAGTGAGAAGCTATTTGCTCCTGCACTCAGACTGACCAGGCCTGTATCAAGAGACAAGTAAGACAGGGAGAGATTGTCATAAAACCTCTACATGGCCTTTAGCAGCAGTGTTGGAGGAAGGTAGAACTTGAGATGGTGGGGGACTTAGGTGGGGACAAGCAAGGAGGGAGTCAGACAGGAGTGGAGGGGAGACATGTATCTTACTTCCCCAAGTAGCAGTAGTTCTCGGGGACAAGGTAGTTCAAGCCAAGTGAGCAACACTGATAATAATTCTTCCTCAACCTGGAACCCAGTGGTAAGGTGGCCATGCTGACAAACCAGTGGCAGAAGAGCAGGCTGTAGCCTGGAAGCTCAGTCAAGACTGTGCTAGCTCACAACTCAGGGCTTCTCCCGGAGAGCTCTTACTATAGTAACATCCGTTTCACTGCTTTTCCCTCCGCAAAAGGGGATTTCTACATTTGAGTCTTCACAACAGATTCATGCACACAGGGATTTGCAGCAAATACTCAGATTCCTCCTCCCCACACATCCAAGCCATCCCCCCCTACCCACCAATGTTGCAAAGCTCCACAGTGTACCAGGGGAGAGGAGGCCACAAGCAGGCACTGGGGGATCAGGAACAGGCCTTCACGAGGATGCCCATGGTCCTGAGTGGTGTCAGCTGTAGCAAGTCACATCCACAGGACTACTTCACCCAGTGTCCCTGGAGCAGGTTCAGGTTTTTACAACATTTCAGAACCCCAAATCCCCCATGCCTAACCACATCACTAATGTCACAAATGTGCCTCAAGTACACAGCTCTGTGCCTGGAATTCCTCCTGGGCCTGGTTCTCCCACAGCATCTCACATCCTAGTACCTCATCCTTGGGACTCAGTGAGCCATGGCCAGTCCTGAGAAAAGGGGCCTGGGGGGGGCGAGGAGGTCTCTGCTCTGATGGTTGGAAAGGCAGAGACTAGCTGAGGAGATCTTTCAACCTGCTGGGATGGGCCCAGTGCTCTGACTATTAAGTAGACATGCTTTGGGAAGAGAAAAGAACCACCCAGTCAACATGCTCTAATTTTCCAGTTGGATCACTAGGAATATTTTTTATCTTTTCCTTGCCAGTTTTTATTTCTTCTGAGAGTTCAAAAAGGTGGAATTATAAATTAGGAGGAAGGACACGGTGATCCAGAATCTACTTCCAATAAAATCAGTGTGTATTCCCATTCTGTTAAATTGGGGGACAGACACATTCGAAGGCTGTAGGCAGGCTGAGGTGTTGCCCCACATCCTCCTATGTGTGTCCCTGTGACCAGGACCACTGCGCCAGATTGTACAGTAAGAGTCAGCCTTATCCTCAGGCTGCAGCTCAGAGATGAGGAGGAGCCTGCATCTGCCTAGGTGTCATTGGATCAAGAGTAGGGCTGGAGACCTCGAAGCCTGGCACATTTAAGGAGCTGCTCAGAGGGGGGCCTTTCACATTCATCTCAAGAGAGGAGTAACCCTGGTCTGCACAAAGAGTCATACAAGAAAAAAAATCAAAAGAAGTTATGAAGATCTTCAAATTCAGATGAGAGTCAGTAACTTCACAGGAGCAAGACCACCTGGTGATGATGGGTCAGGGTAACAGGAGGGTGGACAGAACAGGGCAGGATTGAAGAAACTCTGCGCTCAAGGCAGAGCAAATGAGGAAGGAACATAGCAGGTGGCGATGCAGGGGGCTGTGCTTCCAGGATCCCCTCAGGCCTGTGCAGGAGGAAGAAGGGGGAGAGAAGGGAGAAGAGGATGGTGAGAACAGGGGTCTCTGCTTTGATGGGCCCTACAGAGGATGCTGCTGTCACTGCAGGGAGGGCTCAGGGAGGGAGATGTTTCTCTGTGCCTGAAAGAGTGGAAGATCTGGGAAAGGAGCACAAACTGATTTCCCAGCTCAGCATTGGTGGACCCTGACCTTGAGCAGCAGCATCAGTGCCCACAGCTCGAGGCTGGTGTGCAGGCCTGGTGAGCAGACCTGGAGTGGATGTGCTGTGTAGCAGGTCAGGATCATGAGACTGAACTTTGGGCCCCCTCTCCAGGTGCAGGATGGGGGACAGGAGTCTGGAGGCAGCATCCCTCAGTCCAGGCTGTCTCCCAAGGCTTTCCCTGCAGTGTCTTTGCAGTGTGTTGCGTAGTGGATCCTGCCATCTGCTGTGGGTCTCCAGGGATGAGCCACTGTGTCTGATGAGGTGAGACATGCCCCTCTTTGTCTCCCCCATGAGATTGTTCCAAGGAGGGCTGAGGACAGTGAGCATGTGTTAGGGGGGGTGTTTGCAGACCTTCACACCCGATGGGGAGGAGGAGTCATGGAGAAGCATGAGCTGAATGTCCAAGATCAGGCTGCAGTGCCCAGGACATCAGGTATCATGAAGAAGTAGGGATGGTGAAAAACACCAAACTTTGCATCCTCTTGCAACCTCCCCAGGACCCCAGCCACAGGGAGGCAAAGCTGGGGGGTCTCTCTCATCCCTTCATCCCCTGGGGGAGGAGCACTGCATTCTGGTGACTGCTCAAAACCCCCACTACCTCTTCTTGATGTCTGTCATCTGTAGGACCCATCTAAGGTCTGGGAGTCACGGGCTGATAGCAGGTAGGCCCTGGATCTAGACACATGCAGGGGCTGCCTTCCCAGCTGAAAGTATCCAATGGACCCCTGGGACAGACTCCCAGTCCCCTGATGCCCCAACCCTGGTCTGCCCTGAATGAGATGAGTTGACAGGAGCCCAGAGCAGAGCCCCCTGACTCCAGTGCTGTGGGTCCTCACGCATTGTGCATGGAGGACAGGCCACACTCAGGTCACACCCAGCCTTCCTGAGGCTGCACCTCATTGTCCCAAATGTTTAGAATTCCCTGCTGTGCCTCTTCCCTAGGGAAGGTCTTCAATTTTCCCCACTGTCCTGATTCTTCTCTAGGATTAGAGTGAGGTTTGGGGTCAGCACATCCACAGGGCACGAAGCACATGGACCAAGACATCAATGATGCTGCCGCCATGGACTCCAGTGTGGGTCCCCGAAGCCTGGTCTCCATCTGTCGCTCTCTATCTCTCTCTGTCTCTTTCTCTGACCCCAGCCCCTTCCTCTGTCAGCTGAGCTTCTGTCCACACTCCTGATGGGGAGGCCACAGGTTCGCTCTGTCTCTACGATCTCCTCTGTCTGTTGCACCAGGTATGTGCTATAATTACAGGTTTATAGATGATCAAGCCTTACTTTTCAGTTTCCTGTGTTGTAGCTGAAGGATGTCCTGCAGTCGTCACCAGAACCACAAGGGCAGGGCCCGACCTTGACATTGGTTATGGAGAGGCTGAGACCCTCACAACACAGGACCTTCTGTTCCTGAAGGGACAACCCTGGCTCCCACCCTCTGTGACCATGGAGATCAAGGTTCAATTCCAGGAAAGGGTCGGACTCATCACAAAGACTAACACCTCAGTCCAGGTGACACACTCTGTCATCTGGACTATGGGCTGATGTGCAGTTTCTTTGCTCCCTTTTCAAACTGTCTGTTCGATCTTCCTCAGGTCCATCCTTCCTAACCTCCCCCTTCAGGGACATGGGATCACACCTCACTGGATCAGTGGATGGAATGATGTCACCTGTACCCCATCATGGATCCCAGACTCCTAGGTGACATTCTCTGCCTGCACGAAGGTGCTGTCGGTCTGGGGTAGTTTACTGAGCTGTGAAAACACAGCAGTGTGGTGTGGCCGCCATCACACGGCCCTGTAGGAGAGTGACATCACCATGAATACAGACACCTCACACACTCACCCTCCTCTGTCCTCCACCTGGTGTCAATCCCTGGCCTCCTTACCACCTCTACATTCCTGCCTCTTCCAAAATACAATGAAATTCCAGTGATGGGGAATATAGCCTGTGGTATGTTCTTCTTCCATATAAAATGTGAAGTTAATACTCATGCATATTTTTGAACTTCACAACTTATTTCCTTTAAATATTGACTAATGTCACCCTCTATGAATATCCATCATGTTGGAGGAAGTTTTTCTTACCTCTTTCTGGTCATTTTATAAAAAGATGATATAAAAAATCAATCTGCAGATTTTTAATTGCCTCCAGCTCTGGAGAATATGAAAAAACTTTCCTTAAACAAGCACACTGGGATTTTTCTCTAGAACGCTATTTTTTTTTTTTTACCATTTATAATCTTGACTGTGGCATTGATTTATGTGTTCCACGCAAACATCAAATAATGGGAACTAGTCATCTGGTTGAAGCTAAGGGAATAATGATCCCAGCTTCACAGAGCGCCGACATGTGCATCAGCAGAGCAGGGACGGGGCTGAAGGACCATGACAGCTTCATGACTTATGAGTGTTTCATTTACTGAAAAATCAGAAGATGATAAGTGAATGTTCACTAGTCTAGAAGAAACTGTCCCAGCTCATGAGGATAAAACTTTCTGTATCCTTTGAGACTCTGTACAAATGGAGCTACTCTGAGTGACTTTGAGGTCAGAGACGATAAAGGAGTCTCCATTCCCAGGAGGGCTCTGAGGATGGACCTTGGATCTGAGCATCAGGCAAAGCATAAGCAGAAACCCAGGGGGAGCCTAAGCAGGCAGCTGCTGGGGCGCTCACTCACTACTCCGCTCACTGCAGACAGATAAGTAGGTTTTTGTCTCAATTCCCCACAGGCCTGGAGCACCGTGTGAGCACTGAGACTGCTGTCATATGTTGAGCAGTAATAGTCAGCCTTGTCCTCAGCCTGGAGCCCAGAGATGGTTAGGGTGGCTGAGTTGCCTCACCTGGAGCCAGAGAATCGATCAGGAACCCCAGAGGGTTGAGTATTCATACTATAGATGATGGTTCTGGGGCCTGTTCCTGGGAGCTGCTGATATCAGCTCACACAACTGCTATAACCAATGTTGGAGCTGTTTCCAGTGCAGGAGATGGTGACCCTCTGGCACAGGGCCCCAGACACTGAGACTGGTTGAGTCAGCACAGACTGGGCCCAGGACCCTGCAAGGGGAGAGACATAGAGAGGGTGATGCCAGGGTCTGGAGACAAAAGAAAGACGCAGGACCCCCCACACGTCCTCACAGGGCCCCTTCCTCTGTCCCCACATCCAGTCACCTGTGCAGTGAACGAGGAGGGTGAGGAGGAGATGGCAACATGCCATGGGGGAGGTCATTCTTGATCCTGCCTTCTGTGGTCCCACAGCTGAGCAGAGCCTCCCCTCATTCCTCCCTTCCCTTCTTCATCCTCTGAGAGAGGGAAGGGCATACTTGCAAATGAAACCCCAATTCTTTGGTCCCTCAGTGGCCCTGGGCCAAGTCCCTCAGCCTAGAGATGTGAAGGGTGTAGGGAGGTTAGGGGAGGGGCTGTGTAGAAACCTGAGGTAGGGAGGTCCCAGCTGTGAGTCCTGAGCAGAGGGCACAGGCAGTGCCTGGTGGCAGGTCCCAGCTATAATCATCCTTTACTCTTCAGAAATGGACCCCATCACCCCCTGGTGTCCAACCCCAGATACATTATTGTGTGACTTGGTGATCAGAGCTCATCTAAAACAAAGGGTGTCTACCCAGTGCTCTATCCAGTGTTTCAGGGCCATGCCAGGAGTCCTCTTATGTAACCTCCCATAACCTGAGGAAAAACTTTCTGCTTTACTTAGACTTCTCATGGGTAAATGTGTCCACAGCCCCTTGGGAGTTCTTGACTCAGGACAGAGGTGGTGTCTCTATAGAAACTCCTCTTGGATCAGGATCAAGTCCAGAATAGTGACGGGTCTCTATGGACATTTGGAACCTTCAGTGCAACATGTTGTGTTTTCTCCTGTTATGTGATTCCTCTCTGAGTTCTAGAGGATTCCTTCCACTGATGTTTGTAAAACAATGAGGGACAGGGAGAATTCTTTTCAGGTTGTGGGTAGAAGCCCATGTGTTAATCCCGGTAGATCACACACTGAGATCTTTGTCACCTCTCCCTATGTGCATGTTGTTGTCACAATAGTTTCCCCACACACTGTGGTCAGGGACTCCCTCCTAGAGACTCTCTTCCCAGCACATGGTCACAAGACGCAGGAGCCCTGCCAGGTGAGGCTGTGTGTACCAGTAACATCACAGCACAGGGGGCAAAACTGTTGGAAGGTCTTGTCAGACAGGAGTGACTGCTGAAGTTGCTCTGACAGAGACCAAGGGACAGAGATTATGTGTGAGTCACCCCTCAGTCACCTGGGCATTTAAAAGGGATGTGGGCTCCTTCAAACAAAATGCCTCTCAGGGAGATTGATTTAAACTCAGTGACAAAGTAATTGTGAGGCTGCAGGTGGAATCACTATGGACCTTTCCCAGATCTGTGCTTAGTGCAGAGAGAATATGGACGAAAAGGCTGGTTAAGGAATTGGATGCAACAACAACTGTAAAGGAAGGGCTTCTGTTCTTGCTTGAAAAGGAGTCTACAACATTTTTATAAAATCATCTTTCTGATTTTCGGTCATAAGTTTAATATGGTGTGGTTTTTTTTTTTTATAAGCAGGAAAGTCGGGATCCCTGGGTGGCGCAGCGGTTTGGCGCCTGCCTTTGGCCAAGGGCGCGATCCTGGAGACCCAGGATCGAATCCCACGTCGGGCTCCCGGTGCATGGAGCCTGCTTCTCCCTCTGCCTATGTCTCTGCCTCTCTCTCTCTCTCTCTGTGACTATCATAAATAATAAATAAAAAAAATTTATAAGCAGGAAAGTCTAAAGTGATGGCTAAGGAAACTCAAGGAGAGACTATGCCTACAAAGTTCAGAGCCATGTCAGCCATGGAGTCATCAAACACACACAGAGCTTCCAGGGCAGAGCAATCTGAGTTCAGACTTGTCTCTGGCTTGGACACAGCTGTAGTCCCTCTGCCTGGTACCCAGCATGTTCAGGACAGATTTATTGCTCATCCAGCCACCCATGACTACAAGAAGGAACTTCCAATACCAAGGCCAGCTGCACCCGAAGTTTATGTCAAAGGTCCCACATGTGAGTGGTGGAGACATAGAGATAGGGGAGACCATGTGGTCCAGAGCTGGGAAAGAAATTTTCTCCACAGAGGTCCAGCCTCTTTGGAGGTGTCAGGTGGGTGACTCAGGGTGTGACAGTCCAGTCCTTAGAGTACAGGGAGGGTGTGTTCCCCGTAACCATGGACTCTGAGAACTGTGAGAATAGTACTGACGCTGGGGTCCCAGAATCAATGTACTGATCAGCCTCAGGTGCTGACTGGAGCGAATGGATGGTCAGGGGATGATCTGCTCATAGGGACACAGATGCCATTGGGATTCCTGAGAATCAGCTTTGTCCCAGGATAACAGGTGTTCAGGGCACATCCTGGCTGCCCTGCTGACAGGATCCTACTTATAGAGGAAGTTGGTGTTTCCTGGTGACCGGGATTTTGCTTCCCAGAGATCGTGACCCTGAGGATGGTGGGTGAGCACAGGCTCACATACTCTGAATTCTGGAAGCACAGAGAAATCCAGAAACCGCAGAGTCAAAGATATTGTACAGGGAAGAGAGAGAAGAGGCCACTTTGCACCCTGTTCCACCTGGGACTTCTGATGGATGGTTCTCCATGGAGCTGATTCTAGAAATAAAATGCAGGTGTCTGAAAGATCGTATCCTGAAGGGGGATTTGGTTCTGGCAGTGAGGACTCACATGAGAGGAGATCTTGCAACAATCTAAAGTCCGGGTCTTGTTGGGTGATGTAAGTCTGTTTATCTCATCTGTCCTTGATCCAGTGAATGCCATGAGAAGGACTTAGAGCAAAATCCTACTGATGGAGACTTTGTTATTTGACCCAGTAGATCTCCTCGGGGTATTATTTTATTGCCCAGGGTATGTGGAAATTACCTATGCAGTGACGGAGGAGCATGAGGAACAAGGTAGAGACAGCCCAACTCTGGATCCTGAGCCCCACATGCAAGCCTGGCCTACCAACCCATTTTCTGTGCTTCCCTGATACTCACATTTTGGGGGGAGGTTTCTCATGCAAACTTTCCTCTTTCCTAAGGTTTTGCAAGTTCTTCCTTTGACTTTAGCCAGGGCTCCAGCTGAGCAAAAGAGAGTATAGGAGTCGGGGGTAGGGCTTCACCCAGGAGTGACACAGGAGCACCTGCAAAAGGCCCAGAGACAGACACTCCTGGGGGATGTACAAGGGAGCACCACTGCTCTCTGGTGGTTGCAAGAGACATGTGCACCTTGGGCTGAGCTGGAGCCCAGGGCTCCTGCCCCCCATTTCTCCATGTGCACTGATCTAGTTAGTCTCTTCAGATTAGCTTCTTTTACTGAGAAATATACATAGTAGTCTCCCCAATGTCTTCCTCTGCCCTGAAAATTTATATCTTTGAATTGTTGAATCACATTCCATGTATGGACATACTAGAATTTATTTACGCTATACACCATTTTCAGGACATATTTGTTGTTTTCTAGTCTTGGCAATCATCAACAAAACAGGGAGAAACATTTAGGTACATATATTGGGTGGACATAAGTCATTCATTTATAGAATTACCTAAGAGCATGAATTTTGTATTGTATCATTAAAATTTTGTTTAGCTCTGGGAGAAACTGCCCAGGTATGTTCCAAAGTGGCTGGGGAGGGGAGCTGCCTGGAGGCGGCTCCAACAGAGGAAGAGACTCCGTGTGGAGGGGGCTGCGCAGCTCCGAGAGCAGCTTGGAGGGGCTCAGGCGGCGGCTCTGCAGAGGGGGCTGCGCCACCCAGAGCACGAATCCAACAGTGCAGGCCCGGGACCAAAGGGCGCTGGGGACACAGCCCAGGATCTGGCCTCCCCCTGGGACAGGCAGAGGCCAGGAGGGCCCAGGTCAGCAAGGATGATCCTGCCCCAAGCTGAGCAGATCAGCGGCCCTGCCCCCAGATCATCCAGGCCCCTGCAGATGGAGAGCTCCATAGTTACTGTGGGAGCTGACTCTAGGGCTGGAGAGCTGACCGCTGCCACTGATGTTGCTCCTCCTGGATAAACAACCCCCATTGAGCCCTGCACCAGGCAGGGGGCTGGGCAGCTCCCCCAAGGGCTAACACCTGAAAAATAGCAAACAGGCCCCGCCCCCAGAAGACCAGCTAGAAAAACAAGTTCCAGAGGAAGTCAAGGGACTTAAAGTTTACAGAATCAGAAGATACTCCGAGGTGTGTGTCATTTTTTTTTGCTTTTTGATTTCTGTTTGCTTCCCCCCACCCTTTTCCCTTTTCTTTCTTTTTCTTTCTCTTTTTCTTCTCTTTTATTTTCTTCCTATTATCTTTTTTCTTTTTCTCTTTTCTTTCCTTCTTCTCTCCTCTCTTTTTCTCCTTTTCTCAATACAACTTGTTTTTGGCAACTCTGCACTGAGCAAAATGACTAGAAGGAAAACCTCACCTCAAAAGAAAGATTTAGAAACAGTTCTCTCTCCCACAGAGTTACAAAATCTGAATTACAATTCAATGTCAGAAAGCCAATTCAGAAGCACTATTATACACCTACTGGTCGCTCTAGAAAAAAAGCATAAAGGACTCAAGAGACTTCATGACTGCAGAATTTAGATCTAGTCAGGCAGAAATTAAAAATTGAATGAGATGCAATCCAAACTAGAAGTCTGAACGACGAGGGTTAACGAGTTGGAAGAACGAGTGAGTGACATAGAAGACAAGTTGATGGAAAAGAGGGAAACTGAGGAAAAAAGAGACAAACAATTAAAAGACCATGAAGATAGATTAAGGGAAATAAACGACAGCCTGAGGAAGAAAAACCTACATTTCATGGGGGTTCCGAGGGCGCCAAAAGGGCCAGAGGGCCAGAATATGTATTTGAACAACTCATACCTGAAAACTTTCCTAATCTGGGAAGGGAAACAGGCATTCAGATCCAGGAAATAGAGAGATCCTCCCCTAAAATCAATAAAAACCGTTCAACACCTGGACATTTAATAGTGAAGCTTGCAAATTCCAAAGATAAAGAGAAGATCCTTAAAGCAGCAGGAGACAAGAAATCCCTGACTTTTATGGGGAGGAGTATTAGGGTAAGAGCAGACCTCTCCACAGAGACCTGGCAGGCAAGAAAGGGCTGGCAGGATATATTCAGGGTCCTAAATGAGAAGAACATGCAACCAAGAATACTTTATCCAGCAAAGCTATCATTCAAAATAGAAGGAGAGATAAAGAGCTTCCAAGACAGGCAGGGATGGAAAGAATATGTGACCTGAAAACCAGCTCTGCAAGAAATTTTAAGATGGACTCTTAAAATTCCCCTTTAAGAAGAAGTCCAGTGGAACAATCCACAAAAGCAGGGACTGAATAGATATCATGATGACACTAAACTCATCACTTGAAATAGTAACTCTGAACGTTAATGGGTTTAATGACCCCATCAAAAGGCGCAGGGAGGGTATTATGCTGAGTGAAGTAAGTCAATCGGAGAAGGACAAACATTGTAAGTTCTCATTCATTTGGAGAATATAAATAATAGTGAAATGGAATATAAGGGAAGGGAGAAGAAACGTGTGGGAAATATCAGAAAGGTAGACAGAACATAAAGACTCCTAACTCTGGGAAATGATCTAGGGGTGATGGAAGGGGAGGAGGGCAGGGGGTGGGGGTGAATGGGTGACAGGGCCTGAGAGGGCACTTGGGATGAGCACTGGGTGTTATTCTGTATGTTGGCAAATTGAACACCAATGAAAAATAAATTTATTATTTAAAAAAAGGAACAGAAGGTCCTGTGTTGTGTGGGTCTCAGCCTCTCCATAAGCAATGTCAAGATCGGATCTGCTCTTGTAGATCTGGTGATGACTGCAGGACGTCCTTCAGCTGCAACTCAGGAAACTTTGAAAAGTAAGGCTTGGTCATCTATAAACCTGTAATTACAGCACACACCTGGGGCCACAGACAGAGGAATTCATAGAGACAGAGGGAGCCCATAGCCTCCCCACTAGGAGTGTGTACAGAGGCTCTGCTGACTGAGTAAGGGGCTCGGGTGAGAGACAGAGACAGAGAGAGACCAGGTTTTGGGTCCCCCACTGGAGTCCATGGGGCAGCATCCCTGATGTCTTTGTCCATGTGCTCCCTCTCCTGGTGATCGTGCTGACCGGAGCCTCACTCTAATCCTGGAGAAGCAGTGGAGCAGTGGGGACCATTGGAGACAGTTCCCAGGGAGGAGCCACAGCAGGGGACTCTGAGCCATTTGTTGTCATGAGGTGCAGCCTCAGGAAGGCTGGGTGTGACCTGGGTGTGGCCTGTGCTCCATCCACAAGGGGTCGGGACCCAGAGCACTGGAGGCAGGGGGCTCTGCTCTGGGTTCCTGTCCCCTCATCAGTCAGGGGGGACCCGGGCTGGGGCAGCAGGGGACTGGGGGTCTTCCCCTGGGGTCCATGGGGTGCTGGCACCTAAAAGGCAGCTCCTGCATGTGTCTAGGTCCAGGGCCCACCTGATGTCAGCTCCAGGCCCCCACACCTCAGGGGGATCCTTCAGGGCCCCTCCATGACCGAAATCAAGGAGAGGAATTTGGGGTGGAAGCCTTGACCAGGATATATTCTCCTCCTCCCAGGGGATAAAGGGATGAGATAGAGCCCCCATCTCTGCCTCCCTGTGGCTGGGGTCCTGGGGATGTGCAGGTAGGTGCAGAGGTTGGGGTCCATCTCCACACCCACTTCATTGTGCCCACTGTCCCAGACACAGAAGCCTGACCTTGGACATTCAGCTCATGCTCCTCCTCCCCCTGGGGTGTGAAGGTCTGCAAACATCCCCCTAACACATGCCCACTCCCCTCAGCCTTGCCTGAACATTCCCGTGGGGACCGAGGGATGCTGCCTCCAGGACTCCTGTCTCCCTGCAGCACCCGGGGTGTGGGCTCTGGATCTGTCCCAGGCTCCTGTTTCCCCTGCCTGGCTACACCCACCCTGGGGCCTGCTCACCAGGACTGCACACCAGCCTTGGGCCAGGGGCACTGCTCCTGCTTCTCAAGGCCTGGGGCCCCCATTTCTGAGCTTGGAATTCAGTGTTTGTGCTCCTTCCCCAGATCTTCTACTCCTTCATGCACAGAGAAGCCTCTCCTTACTTGAGGCTCCCCTGCAGCGACATCAGTACCTCTGAAGGGCTTGTCATCATAGAGACCGTGGTTCACACAGTCCTCTTCCCCCTTCTCTCCCTGCCTTCCTCCTGCTGCAAAGGCCTGAGTGGCTCCTGGGAGCACATCTGCTTGCATCCCCACCTGCAGTGTTCCTGCCTCTGTTGCTCTGCCCTGACAACTTGGTATTTTCAGTCCTGCCCTGTCCTCTCTGCCCTCCCATCGAGGGAGCAGATCCCCAAATGAGGGGTTCTCACCAGGGAGGTGACCCAAATGTCACCAGGTGCTGGTGTTTCTGTGAAATCTCTGCCTTCCATCCTGATTTCAGGATCCTTATGCCCTGTTTTGATTTTCTCTTCTATGACTCTTTGTGCAGGTCATGGTTACTCCTCTCTTGAGATGAACTTGAAAGGCACTCCTCTGAGGAGTTCCCGAAATGCCCCACAGGTGGGATAGGCTCAGTCTTTTGCATGACTTTTATTTTGTAGACATTCCCACAGTCACAGGGATGATTATAGCTGGATGACTGTTCCCTCCATGTGGGAATCTCTCAGCCACAGACAGTGTATCCATGTTCCTTGCATCAGACCCCACATGCTGCTTCATACAGTCTTTCAGGTCACAGGTGAGTGCTGGTGACACAGCTCTGGATGTTCACCTCAGGATACTGAGGACCATAGAGGGACATGTAACTGGCAGGCAACACTGTGCATCTCCTGGGCCCTGCAGGGGGACCCTTCCAGCTGGGGGAGGCCCGGGACCTCAGGGATGGGCAGAGGCGGAGACCCTAGCAGCTGGGTTCCCTTAGGGCCTGCTAAAGTCTTCTGGGCAGGGTCCTGTGGGGTTCCCACAGCTGCTCCCTCCACCCATCCCTGTTTCCCACGCTGAGCAGAGCCTGTTCTCAGCCTTCTTGTCCTCAGGTCCTACCTCTGCTCCTGAATCACTAATTAAGTAGAGTCTGAGAGTCGGGCTGAAGGTGCAAAGTTGCATGAAAAGCACTTTCATTTCTCTGGGTCAGCAGTGAGATAAGACACTCCTGGGACAGGCCAGTCCCACTATGGTGGCAGGGTCTTCAGCAATATGGCCTAGATACCCGTCCTCCTCCTGTTCCTGTCTCTTTGATCAGGTAGGGAACAAATCTGACCTCTGGGGGAGCTTCCAAGATGTTATCAGGCCCTACGACTGAGAACCGTCTGGCAAAAATGCCCTATCGTTCACACATGTCTATGTTTGTAGGTACCCTGTCCCAGCCTCTGCTACCCAGCCACCCCCTTCTCTGTGTCTCCAGGTACTACAGCCAGACACACCTGCACCCTGAGCAGTGACATCAGTGTTGGCAGCTGTTCCTTTTAATGGCTCCCGCACAGGCACGGAGCCCTGCCTGGTATCTGCTGAGGTTCCCCTGTAATAGACACCAGGTCTCTGGATCCAAAGAAACCTCGGCCAATGCAGGGCTCCTGCTCATCACTGTACTGCTGCCTGACGACTAGTCTATCAGCGGGGTGGAGGACTAGGACTAATACTGGGATGTTCTGCTTTGGATGCCAAATGGAGAACATTTTTTAAGGAGGAGGAAACTGTCTTTTTCAAATGCTGTGTATACAGCTCATGGCATCATGATTTTTAGTTTCTCAGGTAGTGAGGATGTGAGACAATAACCCCTGGGCTTAGGCCTGGTGTCTGAGGCTTTTTTATTGAGAAGCTTAAATTTTTTATAAACAAAAAAAACCAAAGTGGCTGGGGCATTTGGCATTCCCCCCAGCAGTGAAGGAGATTTCCTGCTCCCCACATCCTGGGCACCATCTGATGTTGATGTGGTATTGAATTTTAGCCATGCTGATGGGAGTCTGGTGCTACCTCCCTGTTTCAGTGTGTATTCCTCCAGTGCCATATCATGTGGGAAATCTTTACACTGGTGCAATAGTTTTCTGTGTACATTTTTGGTAAGGGGTCTGTTCACATCTCTTTACATCTTTTCACATCTGTTCACCCACATCACCCAAATTCACTGATGCACGCTGAGCATTTTTCCCAGTAATGGTGCAACATCCCCCAAATCTCATCCCATAAAAGGGTTCATGGCCAAAGGCCCCAAATGCTCACTTTGGCTGATCCCCTTCACCTCAACTGCACAATGGAAACCTCAGGTGCTGAGCAAAGGATCCTGTCCAGCTCTGAGAATGGAATTGCCCAGGGCCTGTGTCCTCACACAACATCCCACATCCTAGTGTTCAGGCCTAAGACGCAGTGAGCCTTGGCCACTCCTGAGCACTGGAGCCTGGGAGGGAAGGGAGGGCTCTGCTCTGAGCCCTGGAGGTGCTGAAAGCATGCTGGGGAGGATGGCCCCCTGCTGAGATGGTCCAGGATCTGAGGGGAATAAAGTCAAAGAAAGGTTCATTGTCCTCATTTCAGGGGAAAAACACTTAGCAGCACAGACTCTGGTTTTATGACATTTGGAAAGCCAGGGAACATGAGTCCTTACAACATTTTTTGTTTTGCTATTTCTTTTTTTTTAATTTTTATTTATTTATGATAGTCACAGAGAGAGAGAGGAGAGAGAGAGAGACACACACACACACACAGGCAGAGGGAGAGGCAGGCTCCATGCACCGGGAGCCCGATGTGGGATTCGATCCCGGGTCTCCAGGATCGCGCCCTGGGCCAAAGGCAGGCGCCAAACCGCTGCACCACCCAGGGATCCCTGTTTTGCTATTTCTTAGGACATAGAAACACTGAAGAGATAATTGAGAATAGACATGATGAATCCAGTGTCACTTGTTAGTACACGTTATATATACAACTTATTTGACACATTTTAAATTGTCATGGGAAGAATCTGAACAACGATTTTATTTTGTTTTGAAAATTGAGTCTCGGTATAGTAAATGAGGAACATAAGCCTTATATGTATACTTGAAGTTGTTCATTCCTCCCTGCTTCTCTGTAGTATTCTCATTATTTCTTCCTTAAATGTTTGAAGGAATTCTCTAGAGAAGCCTTTGTCCCTGGAGTTATCTTTGTGTTGAGGATGTCAGCAGCCGATATGAACACATAATTTGGTGCAAGTGCTGGCCAGCATGAGTTAAATGAAGCAACTCCTCATTCCTTAAACATAATTTACAGTGCATAAATTATTTCCATGGCTCCGCTTTATCTGGCTATAGTTTTCCTTTATGTTTAATATCATTGTTTATTTTTTATTTTTATTTTTAATATTTTGTTTACGTATTTGACAGAGTGATCTCTGACCTCAGAGAGTTCACAGAATCAGGAGGAGAGGCAGGCTGAGGTCAAGGGAGAAGCAGGCTCAAACCTGAGAACGGAGCTCGATGTGGGGCTCAATCCCAGAACACCAAGATCAAGATCTGAGCTAAAGACAGATGCTTGGGGATTCCTGGGTGGCTCAGTGGTTTAATGCCAGCCTTTGGCCCAGGACATGATCCTGGGCTTCCAGATCCCTGCATGGAGCCTTCTTCAGCCTCTGCCTGTGTCTCTGCATCTTTCTCTCTCTGTGTCTCTCTCATGAACAAATAAATAAAACCTTTTTAAAAAATGAAGACAGATGCTTAACCAACTGAGCCACACATGTGCCTCTAATATTATTGTTGATGTGAAAAAAACTAAAATATTAATTTTATTACAAATGAGATTGTTTTACTAATATTTAATAAATATAATGTATTTTAAAGCAAAATAAATAGAAACCATCCTAGTATAATGGCAAGTGTTGCAAAAATTATTTAGAAGAAACCATCAAACAGGTAATAATTACACTATCCTAGGTCTCTTGATATTTCCCTGAGAGCCAATGGTCATCAGGAACCATGATGCTCAAATCGTACAGTCTCCAGACCGAATTACACATTCACATCTACTGGTCACGTATGGTCCTTCGCTTCTTCATGTCAGAGCATGCACTGCTCCAAAGCAGGCTGTTGTGACCACAAATGGATTGCAATTTTGAATCTGTTTCTCAGTGTGGTTGGATCGTTAGTGGAATGTGGGAATGATTATGTTAGAGATGTTACTCTCTTTGCATTTAAGGGTATATTTTCAGAAATAATTTCATATTAATACAATAATAGATGCTTCGTAACACTAACTTCCATACAAATCTCTTGGAATGCTTGTTAAATACACATCTATGAACACTGACAGTGGTTTCAGATTTAGAGGTATAACATGGAGGATTACAGCTTTATCAAGCTCCACATGATGAAAATATTAATTTGGTCCTCATCATCAATTTAGTGAATAAAATGAGATCTACCAAGGCTCTATGTTTATTTTTTTAATTATTTATTTATTTATGATAGTCACACACAGAGAGAGAGGCAGAGACACAGGCAGAGGGAGAAGCAGGCTCCATGCACCAGGAGCCCGACGCGGGATTCGATCCCAGGTCTCCAGGATCGCGCCCTGGGCCAAAGGCAGGCGCCAAACCGCTGCGCCACCCAGGGATCCCAAGGCTCTATGTTTAATAGACCATATTGAAACTGTAGATTGGGTCTCAGTACTGGTTTACGTAAAATGGAAGGGAAGCCCCACTCCTCAACATTTAGACAGAGAAGGAGGAAGAAAGCACAGTCTTGGAAGGTCACTTTGGAGAGATGGACACACCCTGGGAGAGATAAATTGGGTTATTGTCATGAACCACTGAACAGGAGAATGGGACCAGGGATCTTCACTTCCCATGGTGGTGTTGACCCTTTCACATCTCACTTTCTCTCCTGGCCTTTAAAGCTGAGCCTTTCTGAGTCCATAAGGAGATTTTGGCTGCACTTCCCCATAGATCTAAATCACCGTGTCAGTGTAACTACCCATATACAAGGAACAGTAATAGTCAGCCTCGTCCTCAGGCTGGGCTCCTGTGATGGTGAGGGCGGCTTTGTTCCCAGAGATGGATCCAGGGAAGCGATTAGGGACCCCAGAGGGGCGGCTGCTTGTGCTGTAGATAATTGTGCGAGAAGCCCGGCCTTGGGTCTGCTGGTACCAGCCAGGGTAATTACTTGTAGAGACTGACCCAGAGCTGAGGCCACATATGAGTGTGACTGTCCCTCCTGGAGACACTGAGAGTGATGGCTTCTGGGTGACCACAGTCTGAGAATCTGCTCCTAAAATCAAAAGGAGAGAAAGGTGTTGATATGGGAAACAAGGGTCACATGAGTCCCTGTTTTATGTGCTCCCCACAGATGCAAAGTCTTTTCCCTGACCTGAGCCATACGCAAGGAGCCCAAGTAGAAACACCGTCCAAGCCATGGTGGGCACCCTCACGGATTGCAGCTTCCTCAGTGTCCTGGGATGGAATGGGGTGTCCCTGGACCTTTTCATGTCTCCTGTCCTATGAGGTTAAGAAGGCACTTCATGCAAATCAGCTTCTTCTCTCTCTGCCCTAGAGTCACCAGCATGTCCCCTGGAAGGCTTTGAAATGAGCAGACTCTGGGACCTCACACGCATAAGTGACTGCAAGGTGACCTTAGACACTGGGTATCAGGAGGACATCTTTTAGAAAATGACCACCATACTGTCTCTAGTGACCTCTGTCCCAAGCTTCTTCTCTGAAAAGCCTGAGAGCTGAATGAGGAGATGGACGTGTTCCCACCCCCTGGCCTCATATCTACTTCACCTCAAATCTAACCCATCCCTGGAACATTTTCTTCCCTCCCCAGTGACATTCCCTCTTCTGTCTTGGAGGGTATTAGCGGTGCCTCTCCCAGCAGTGAGGACACTGGGAATCTCAGAGCCCCTGTGACAGAGTTAGGGGCAGTGGTCTCCTCTCAATCATGGACCCTGTTGCAGTACCACGGGGAGCTGAACAGGGATGTCTCTTTATCAGAAATGAGTAGGACATTGTGTGAACAAGTGATGCTTAGGGAGCATTTTGAATGACATTCCCCTTTGTGTTCTCCTGATAATTGCATTGTATGATTGTCCTGTCCATCTATCATTCCATGGAAATAATGTCTGGACAGGTTACTCCATGATGTAGTAGAGGACAAATCATGAGGCCTGTGTGATTCAGAGCTGAGAGCTCTTGTGGCTCCAAGGCCTTAGGTGTAGAAAAGTCACCCACAGGGAGGACCCTGCTTGCTCTAGGGTGCAGGGGCCAGTGATAGATGTTCCTGCTCTTCCTCACTCAGACCCTGACTCCCAGGAGCAGCCCACTCGCTGCCCCTGCTGGCCTCAGACACCATGTCCCCCAGCCTGTATCAACCTTCCCAGCCCTCCTAGAATGGCCTCTGATCTTTGCAGTTGGACCTCTGATGTCACCACCCAGAATAGTAGAATGAGCAGGTCAGCTCTGTGGGATTGAGCTGTTAATTTTTCCAGGGCATCGAGGCCGTCATTTGGACAGCTAACTGGAATATTTATGTCACAGTATGTTTCAGGATTTCCTGACATTGTAGTTTGCACAGGCCATGTCCCTGGCATCATTATTGGGATTTAATGCACTTAAAGTGAGCTCAAGATTTAAAGTCTCTAGAGAAACCCATTGTTTCAACCTGGGTAATATTTCTACTTGGGTTACCCTTATAAGCTGACTTACTTGGTTTTTGTTGTTTTTGGCAGGATCTCCTGTTAGGTTCACCAGCCCTCATGTACCTGTCTTGGCAATGAGTGTATCATGCATTCAGGGATGACATGTCCTTTGTTCTTGGTTACTTCTGTGGATATTACCCTTACAACAATTATTTTGTAAGGACTTGTTGATACGTTTAAGATATTTTTGGCCTACTTGTGTAATTTTGCTCAGTACAAAGGTTGATATTAAATAACATTGCTCTAAATGGTCTATAAAATTGATATGCAGAGCCTTGTTGGCTCAGTAGGTTAAGTGTCTGCCTTCAGTTCAGATCATGATCCCAGAAATCCTGGATAGAGCCCTGCACTGGGCTCCTCGCTTAGTAGGGAGTCTGCTTCTCCTCCTCCCTCTGATCATCTCCCTCATCCTCCTCTTTCACTCACTCATTATCTTAAATAAATTAATAAAATCTTTTACAAGAATTAATATGATACCAATGCACCCTCAGTTTCGCTGCCACTTACTTCCTGAAGGGATAACTGATAAAACTGTCTTAGATTTGTTCTAGTATTTTATATACACACACACCTACACAACACATATATACTACATAACATAATCTTATTTTTTTTCTGTAGTTCCATTGCTCCTTAAAAAACATAATCACTGAATTTTTTAAAATATTTTTTAAAGATTTAATTTATTTATTCATGAGAGACAAACAGAGAGAGAGGCAGAGAAACTGGCAGAGGGAGAAGCAGGCTCCAGCAGGGGCCCTGATGTGGGACTGGATCCTGGGACTCCAGGATCAAGTCCTGGGCCGAAGGCAGGTGCTAATACACTGTGCCACCTAGGGATTCCCTAATCACTGATTTTTGAGAAGCATTAGGATTCTTGACAAGCATTAGGATGCTCTCATTTTGATTCATAGTTCATCATTTATTCATAGGATAATATACCATAATTTCACGACTTTTCCACAGAGGGATATTTATTTTGGTTTCAATTATTTGTTATTGTAACATGTCTTAACTAGATGTACCTGTATATTTATCTTGGAGTGTATTAACTAGATAATTTTCATTAGAATTGACTTCAAAAATTTGTAACGGTTGACTTATTTCACTCAAGATAATGCCCTCCAGTTCCATCCACTCGAAGCAAATGGCAAGTATTTGTCATTTCTAATGGCTGTGTAATATTCCATTGTATACATAGACCACATCTTCTTTCAGAGAAGGACAAACATTATATGGTCTCATTCATTTGGGGAATATAAAAAATAGTGAGAGGGAATAAAGGGGAAAGGAGAAAAAATGAGTGAGAAATATTAGAAAGGGAGACAGAACATGAGAGACTCAACTCTGGGAAACAAACAAGGGGTGGTAGAAAGGGAGGTGGGCAGGGGGTGGGGGTGACTGGGTGATGGGTACTGAGGGGGGCACTTGACTAGATGAGCACTGGGTGTTATTCTACATGTTGGCAAATTGAACACCAATAAAAAATAAATTTATAAAAAATATGTAAAAAAATAATAAAATAATAAAATAAAATAAAATACAATAACATGGTAGAAAAGCAAAGAACATAATAAAATTGTAACGGTGATGCAGGTCATATATATATTTAATATTTGATAAGTATTCAAAATTTATGTTCCAAAATTGATTGCCAATTCATACTGTCATCATCAAAGTTTGAGGTATCCTATATGAGCAAACAATTGCAGTGGATAAAGTGAAACTTAATAACTTCCAATTTTATAATTGAGAAATAATTTCATTGTTCAGTTGTAATCCACTTACTAGTGACACTTCCGAGATCTATAAATTGATTTTTAGATTATATTATATTTCTAAGGCTGCCATTAAAAAGCACCACAAAATAAGTGGCTTAAAACAATAAAAATGCATTTCTGCTGTTCATACGCAACTCCACACTTTGTAGGGAGTGGCCATGATCTGTCTGGAACCTGCAGAGAAGTCCTTCTTGCCTCTCCATAACTGTAAGAAATTTGAGGAAAATTTTTGGGGTTCCCTGTCTGCAGCTGCAGAACCACAATCTCTGTCTCCACCCTCCCAGGGATCCCTCCTTGTCTCCATCTGAGTGTCATGTTACAAGCACAGAAATCAATTGAATTAGGAGATCACCACACCCCCTTCATCTGTACTAATTACATCTGCAGCATCCCTTTTCCATATAAGGTCATATTCTTAAGTCCTGAGGTCTACAATTTCAACATATATTCTTTGGTAGGATACAATTTAAGTGAGGATATTAGGAAAGATGAATCCTTTCCAAAAAGGCTTATAATTATCCCTATGTGGTTTTTAAATTAATTTATTTATTTATTTATAAGTTTATATTTATTCATTCAAGGGAGACACACAGAGAGAGGCAGGGGCACAGACTCTGGGAAAAACAGGCTCCATGCAGAGAGCCTGACATGGGACTCCATACCAGGAATCCAGGATCAAGCCCAGGGCCGAACTCATGAGTTCAACTGCTGAGCCAAGCACGCGTCCCCTTTTTTTCTTAAGATTATTATTACTATTTTTAAATACGCAACACAGTTGCATTGCACTGAAATACAACCCAATAAAGTGAACATTAAGAAAATACAAAATGAGGATTTTTCCATTTTTCATTCTTTAGCTGTAAAGGAAGACTCTTAATGTTCCTTTTTTTTTTCCTAGAGGAAATGTATTTAGCCTCAATCTATAGTTCTGATCCTATAGACATTTTGTAATACAAAATACCTGAATTTGTCTTTTAGTGAACTAAGGCCTCCTGAGTTACTGATACATTAATTCAATGTTAGGACTCACACAGGGATGGAAATCAGTCCAGACCCTTCCCAATGCCCATCTCCCCATGGTCAGTCTGCATTTATACTGCTCTGGGCTCAGGTGTTTGGCCATGAGATGTCAGTAATCACATGATATTTGTATCACCCATGTTTCACTGGATGAAACAAAGTGTATGTCTCCCTTCCTCATCTTGGTTTCTCACTGGGCCCAGCACCACTATAGTGTAGCCCCAGGGGTACTCAGTCTCGGCCTCAGGCTGGGGACCAGGAGATTGTCACGTCAGACTTGCTCCCAAGAAAGGAGTCTGAGAAATCAGTATTTGTTGTTTTTATTATAAATAAATGGCCTAGACTTTGCCAATCTTTTCCTGGATCCAGTATGGATAGTGTCCTGTGCTGGAGGCATTGTTGAAAGTGACTGTCCCTCCTGGGGACATGGCTATGAAGGCTCCTGAGTCACCATGACCTGAGAATTGGTCCCTGAAATGAAAATAGACCCTTTTTAGGAATGGAGAAGAAAGGCAGATGGATCCCTCCTAAGGATCCCTCTCAAATCTCCATGAATTGGGGAAGTGGGTGAGGAGGGGGAGGAGAAGGAGAGGAGTCAAAATCATGGTATGGAATTTCCACAGATTCCCTGGCCTTAAAACTGGCTCTGGTCTCTGGGATGTCTCTTTTCTATTTATGTTTTTCTTTATATCCCAAATATCTAACACAATGTGTAATAGGAGTGCAACTTAGTAATTCAAGACTTAAATAAATGAGCCAGTGCTCATCACAAGTGCACTCCTTCATCCCCACCACCTTTGTAACCCATCCCTCCACCCACCTTCCATTTGGTAAGCATTAGTCAGTTCTCTTGAGTTAAGGGTTTGTTTCTTGTTTTCCTCACTTTTTCCCCTATGATATTTTGTTTCATTTCTTAAATTCTACATGAGTGAAATTATATATTTGTCTTTCTCTCATTGATTTATTTCACTTAGCATTATAGTCTTTAGCTCCACCACGTCTTTGTAAATGATAATATTTCATTCTTTTTTTATGGCTGAGTAATAGTATATATACATACATACATACATACATACATACATACATACATACATACATATACTCCTTTACCATTTATTAGTTGGGCTCACACTATAATTCGGGTATTGTTGGATGCTACTATGAACCTCAGGGTGCATGTATCCTTTAAATTAGTGTTTTTGTATTCTTTGCATAAATTCCTAGGTGGATAATTGCTGAATCAGAGCATTTCTATTTTTAACCTTTGAGTGGCCTCCAAATTGTTTTCCAAAGGAGCTACACAAGGTTGCACACCCATCAACAGTGCAAGAGGGTTCCCCTTTCTCTGCATCTTTGCCCACACCTGCTATTTCCTATGTTGTTTCTGTTAGCTGTTATGACTGGAGGGAGGTCATATCTCAGTTTCGTTTTGATTTGTATTTGGGATGTTTCTTTTATCTCTTCCTCACTCTAGGGATGAAGGGGATGCTTGGTGGTATATTGTGCAAATAGGAGCCCACAATACCATCGGAATCTGGATCCTCAGCTCAGCTAATAGCTTCCATCCAGGGAGGATTTCCGGGGTGGGTGAGAGCTATGGGTTTGTCCCCTGGGAGGAGACAGCTGCTGTCATCTTTCCCTCTGGCAGTGAGCACCAGTGCAGGACCCAGGCAGGTGGAACCATTTCAGTGGGTTTCAGGCCTGGCCAGCTCTGAGCAGGTGCACAGCGCCCCCTGCTGACAGCCGCAGCAGATCAGTCAAGGTGGTGGGAACTGCACAGAAGGAATGGAGCCCAGTTTTGGTTTCAACAAATAAGCCAGAAAACAAACAAATAAGAAGTGTTACCTACTCTTGAGTCCCTCTGGAGATTTTCCTTTTTTTTCGATGACTTCTGTTATCTTTTTCAGATCTAAAATTTCCAATTGGTTTGTTTTGATGATTTCTCTTTAATTTCTGCATTTCTATTTTTTCCATTTGTTTGAAGAGTGTAATTTTACACCACATGGATTCTATGATAGTTGCCTAAGACTACCTGTCCAATAATTACAGCATGTGAGTAACCTCAGTGTTGGTGTCATTCAATTCACCTTTCTCATTCAGGATTTTATTTTAGTGGTTCTTGACATATCATATTTTTTATTGGACCCTGGATATTATGGTTATTATATAATGAGATGCTTGGTCCTCAGTTATTTTTCTTCAAACAAATGATCCTCCTGCTGAGGTGCCTCAGCAGGTGAAGGGTGTTTGTGTCAGCTTCCAGGTGACTCAAGTGAAAATGCTTAGCATTCTGCTGCTTACTCTCTGCTGGAGAAGGTGGGGCAGTGATTGCCACTTCCCAGCTCCCATCAGGTGGGGGGTTGTGGGACAAGCTCTTTGCTGGGCCCTGCCAACCTCAGGGTGGGATGCACAGGACTGAATGGAGTTCCTTTCCTTCAGGGAGTGGATCCTCTGCTCCCCACTGCATTCCTTGTCCTCACTGACACCAGGGAGTGGAGGATCAAATGCAGGTCCAGCTCCCTTGCCTCCTGCATCAAAATTCAGTATTTTCATGCTCAGGGAGAGCCCAGTCTCAGTTCCTCAGAGTTCAGACAGTCACCAGCATTGGGTATATGACAACAAACCAGCTTTGCCTTGTGCACTGCATTCATTCTCTCTCCGGATCAATGGGCTTCAGATGAGCTACCCAGGACCTGCCAATATCATAGGTGGGAAAAACTGGAGTGCAAACTAGTCATCTAAGCCTGCATTGCCCATAGTTGTTGATGATCCCATGCGATGGAGGCTTAGCTATCTCCTGAGTCACTGACACCATGGCGGGTGGGTATTGGGGCACTGCCTGCTTCTGCCAGGAGGATATGGACGCCATGTCTCTGCTGAGCAATAATGTGAACCCTGCATGAGGCACAGTTTGGGGATTCATTAGTGTGTGCAAGTGGTGGACAGGTTTACCCAAATATTCCCTCCACTCAGGCCAACTTATCTCAATATCCTCTGACCAGAGGAGTTGGTGCTTTTGAAGTTTTAGTGTTTTCTGGTTTGATTTTCTGGATCTCAGCCTTTGAATGTTTCTTGGTTGGAGGAACCTACAGGATCTTGTCTTACATGTGGGCAACATAATAAGAAAAGGAACCAGGGTACATGCTGTTGTGTTTTCCTCAATTTGTTTGAAGTCTTCATTTTCTTTCTACCTTCAGAGACTTCCTGTATTTGTTTGTTGTAGTGTGTCAGAACATTTCAGCTGTAAGAGAGAGCATGTATGAATAGGAGCACTTCCTACTATCCAGAACTAGGGATCCTCTGGTGTCTGATGTCTGTTTTCTTCCAGTGCTAGGATGCTGGGTATCCTCCTGAGCTGCTGTGATGGAGGTGATTTATCTTGACTCATAAAAGACAAGGAACATGATTATTTTTTTATATTACTATTTACAGCATAATAAAAAGTAAATACATTCCATAACCAAGAACTCAATGTGAAAGTTTTATAGGCTGTGTGGAAACCAGTAGAGCACAGACGTCTGGCTTTCTGATCTTAAATGTGAGGAGTGGAGGGAAGAAATTTTTATTCCTTTTTTCCATTATGTATTGTATGTAGAAATTTTTTTCTGTAATAATTTTATATTTCCAGAAATAAATGCAAATATGGGATAGAGATCACTACGTTTCACCAAGCTTTTCTGAATGGTAACATTTTGTATTGTTATGAATTGTTTGTAAAATCAATTCCTTACTGGTGTTCTGATCATTTTGCAAAATTACAGACTTTATCTACATTTCAAAGTTTATTTATTTGTTTATTATTTATTTATTTATTATTATTTATTTATTTATTTTAACACTGTTTTTCCTGCAATCAATCCAACTAACAACATTGCATCTATTCATCAGGAGATACTAAAATCCTCCAATATATGAGTTTCCAGTCTTTCCCTGTTCTTGATTTTGGGAATTTGGAGACACCTGGTGTGGTATTTTGTAAAATATCCCTGAGTATGGGTTTATATGATGTTTTCTTTTTTTAAGGTTTTTATTTCTTTATTCATGAGAGAGGCAGAGAGAGAGGGGCGCAGAGACACAGGCAAGGGAGAAGCAGGCTCCATGCAGGCAGCCTGTCGTGGGACTGGATCCTGGGTCTCCAGGATCACACCCTGAGCTGAAGGCGGCGCTAAACCGCTGAGCCCCCCAGGCTGCCCTATCTGAGGTTTTCTCATGATTACGCTAATATTATCAATTTGTGCCAAGAAAAGCACAGAGGTGCATTGATGTTCTTTGTGCATCATTGGAAGATGTGTCATATTAACATGACATATCACTGAGATATGGGTGGGGAACCGTGCCTCTTGGTGCTATTTTAAATTATTGTTTCTCTGTACATAATCTATCTGATGCCAGTCTACTGGATTTTGGCCATTCTGATTGGTGGTGCATGGTAACTCATTCATGATTGCATTTGCTTTTCCCTAATGATATATAATATGGAACACAATGTCACACATTTAAATTCCATCTGCCTACTCCTTTTGTGAAATATCTAGTAATGTCTTTAACTTACTCTTTATTGAGATTTTTTTTGGCTTTGAGAAGTTCATTGTGTCACTTCTAACCTTCCTTCCTTTTTTCTTTCTTTTTCTGTCTCTCTTTCCTTTCTTTCTTTCCTTCTTATATATATCTGTATTTGTGTATTTATGACTGCTCAACTCTCCAGAAGATTGGCAATTTATCTGAAATATATTGTTTCTGGTTTATTGATTTTCTCTGTTAGGTTTTTTTTTAATTAATTAATTATTTATGATAGTCACAGAGAGAGAGAGAGAGAGAGAGAGAGGCAGAGACACAGGCAGAGGGAGAAGCAGGCTCCATGCACCGGGAGCCCGATATGGGATTCAATCCTGGGTCTCCAGGATCGTGCTCTGGGCCAAGGCAGGCGCCAAACCACTGCGCCACCCAGGGATCCCTCTGTTAGGCTTTATTTTTGTCATTATTCAGAGAAAATGGGACACATCTTCTCTTAGAGGTATTTAACATCATTTAACATCGCATTTTCCAGTCAGGCAGGTATACTAGAAGTGGGTTCCATACCAGTCATGGCACCAGCTGCTCTCCATCAGCTCCCTGTTCCTGAAACCCCAAGTCTCTGTGTTCTGCTGCTATAATCTTTGCCTATGAGTTTGGCGAAATACACCAGTGTTTCTAATGACTTGTTGAAGAAGAAATAAACTGCTCTGAAGTGATACCAGCATTGGTAGTAAAAGTCCTTATGACGATCTCATCTGGAGGCGTAGAGAACACACAGCCTGAATCCATACATGCTACAAACCAGCTTCCAAACAAAAGCCATTTTGTTCAGTCCCAATGGATTGAGGACAGAACTAAGGAGGTTTGGCCTCAATTCCACACATCTACTTGTCACCTCTATAGGGGTTCGGCATAACCTGGCACTGAGTTGTCTCTGCCAGCGCCGGGGTGATTACCAATCTAGAGCCATCTTAATCCAGTGTTAAGTTAGAGGTCCCCAGAATATCCCATAACTCCACAGGTCATTACAGTTCTGCATAGGTTTCCCTTATTATCTTGGGTATTACTGTGTTATTTATTGCTGGTGTTGTTGTTTGAGTCGCCCTGTATCTGATTGACATTTTTGCTTACAAATATTGATTCACATTTTTTTTGAGAATCAAATAGGCATTAGATAATAAAGAGGCTAATAAAATGTATTTCCTTTGGAGTGCGAGGTGGCTCAGTTGGTTAAGTGTCCCACTTATGGTACTGACTCTCATCATGATCCAGGAACCTGAAATCTAGCCCTGTTCTCAGCTACCTGTTCAGCCTGATAACCTGTTCAGCTATCTG